>NC_066563.1:5274742-5359742 GCF_024679095.1 Eriocheir sinensis
GAGGCAGAGATAAATTTAACATCACATAGTTATGTCTGCTACTGCTGTTATGAAGTTACCACCGCCTCCGCGATCCTCTGTCAGATAGACTTATTATATTTTTGTCATTTTTTACCCCCTAATTATTGTTACATTGGTACATGTCATACACCATCTGAATCGGAAAAAATGTGCTGAATTTGAAACTGTAAACGAAAATCTAATGCAATACAAAGTCCATGAATGACAAGGCGTTGAAGCAAAAATGGTATCAAAAATGTTTGTATACTATCATATATTTTTCTCATTATTTTGTTGTAGGTATACCTAAGTGCAATAAATTTGTGATCATGATATGCAGCAATGTCTCATCAACACGCTCAGTTCTCCAAAATATCATAATGGTGGCTAGCTAATAGTGGTTAAGTGTAAAGATCTGGAATCATGGAAAGGTCGCCAATCCGTCACCCTATGGCGGCCGACCACAGCGTTACAGGCAGGAGCAGTGGCCTCACCTCTCACCGTGGCGAGAGATTGGAGTTGAGCCCTGTAGTTACTGAGTCTTGTATCGAACTCTGTGTCACCACCTTATCCAACTCCAAACCACCAACCATTTAAACAGTTCTCTCCCTTCATTTCTACCACCAACCCCACCCTTCCCTTCTTCCCTAACAATACAAATACAACACACTCAATAAATACTCCTGAAGGTGAAGGTCATAAAACCCTCACCGTCCGGAACACCTTTTTTGTATGCCTTTCTCCTCTTCAGCTCTCGTAAATAATATCATCTTTAGTCATGATTCTCTTTTGCGCCTCCTCTTTCTCCTCCTCCTCCTCCTCTTCCTCTTCCTCCTTTTCCCCCTCCAGTGAAAAATGTATGGAATTGATTTCGTGAAGATGTTTTGCGGTATATCAAACTTTGCTCACTTCGCAGTCTTCTCCTCTTCAAACTCGACTTGGACTCTCCGCGCTGTTGAAGTGATGGAGTGACGGAGCGTTAAAGCAGAGAAGAAGCAATTTGGCGTCACGAACCTCAGGAGTATAACACGTTTTGTTGCGGAAGAAATCGCACGTTTCGGGGGAAGGGGAAGAAACGTGTAATTTAAGGCGTTTTAGTGAAATTGACTGAGTTTGTGTGTGAGGGAACTTCCCGAGACTCTTAAACTAAACACATGCAGTTCTGAAGACCGGCTGTCAACCAGGACTCTAGATTCTCTTTCTGGAAGAGGATCAAAGATGAGCTCCGCGGGACAGCATGAACCAAGAAAGATGGCGCAACTATAAACACTTGTCTGCGCCATAACTGTCTGGGGCCGACAATCAGACCTCACCAAACTATAGTGATAATATCTTTTTTCCTTAAAGGCAAAGAGGAGATATTCAGGCTGGGGAATATGAATGAGTAGAAGATAATTTTCCAATCTTTACATTTGGTGCGAAGGGATGACTTAGAAATTGTGCATGATAACTTTGGGTAAAAAATTATACATGAATTTCAAATTTTCCGGTCAAGGTGAAGCATAAAATAACGCAAAATTCAAAAGAAAAGTTGTAATAAGTTGGGAGTGTCTGTCACGTTTATATTTTTTTTACTTCCATGTCCGTTTCTCTCCATTTGTCGGTGCAGTCAATCTTCTTATCTGTCTGCTTGTATGTCACCCTTCTCTCTCTCTCTCTCTCTCTCTCTCTCTCTCTCTCTCTCTCTCTCTCTCTCTCTCTCTCTCTCTCTCTCTCTCTCTCTCTCTCTCTCTCTCTCTCTCTCTCTCTCTCTCTCTCTCTCTCTCTCTCTCTCTCTCTCACTACATGTCATTATCAAATATATCATATCATCTGTAGCGTTAGTGTTACAGTCATTTAAGTTAACCCACGTCAGTAAATTATACCGGAATTTATTGATGTATTTTATCTTGAACACGAAGGGAAGGGGGTTTGAAAGCGGTGTCTATGTAGAGAGTAGAACCAGGGGCATAGAATAAGAGGATTTGGCTAAGTCCATAATAGGCACCAAGTTGTTACTAAAAGACTCGCTCAAAATTGAAAATGATGACAATGCAATAAGTTTTGGGGGGCTCTGGGTATTAGGAGTTGGTTGATCGTTTTTGTCACCGCCACCACCACCACCACCAACAACAACAACAACAATAACAGCAGCATCACCTCCAAAAAAGAGAGTGATGGTGATGGTGGTGATCTTCGAGACCCTGAATATTTCTAGGGCATAAAAAAAAAACTATTATATCACCATCAATTTGAATATCACGTGGTTCCTTTGGTAACAACATGGCTTTATAATGAAGCTGGCAAAACTCTCCTATGCTATTCCTCTAGGTAGAAGTACGATTATTGGTCCTTGTAAGGCACTAATGTACACAGAGTCATGTTGATAGCAATGTGAGGAGTGTGTGGGTCTTAGTATAAGCTCTGTGTGGTGAAGCCGTCTCCAAGCTTGCTCTGAGTTCTGTCCTTCTGCCCTTCTATAATATATGAAGCTTGCAAAACTCTCCTATGCTTTTTCTCTAGGTAGAAGTACGATTATTGGTCCTTGTTAGGCACTAATGTATACTGGGTCATGTTGATAGCAATGTGAGGAGTGTGTGTGTCTTAATATAAGCTCTGTGTGGTGAAGCCGTCTCCAAGCTTGTTCTGAATTCTGTCCTTCTATAATGAAGCTGGTCGAACTCTCCTATGCTATTCCTCTAGGTAGAAGTACGATTATTGGTCCTTGTAACGCACTAATGCATACCGGGTCATGTCGATAGCAATGTGAGAAGTGTGTGGGTCTTAATATAAGCTCTGTGTGGTGAAGCCGTCTCCAAGCTTGCTCTGAATTCTGTCCTTCTTCCCTTCTCTCGAGGGTGGCGGGCGGTGAACCGGTGTCAAGTCAGCATATTCCTCCCGCAGTCATTACTTTAAAAACAACCTGACCTCGCCTCATTACGGTGGCACCACAGAGACCTTATACCACGACACGCATTCCTCACTCTTCCATCTACAATTCTACATGACCTTATACTCATTAGTGACTTTCATCCTTACCTGACTTTGATTTACTGCGCTGCCCCCTGGATACGAAGCGCTCTGAAATTTCCCCATTATATGTAACTAGGTCTCTTACCACCTAATGTGCTTGCTGTGCTAATGTGTTTGGCTGCACTTACCTGTAGATTACACACAGGTATGTTACTTTCCCTTAATTAATGAGTAGCACCTGTTTTCTTTCCCTAGGCCAGGTAAGTGCACCTTATGTGTTAGGGAAAGCTACATACACACACACACACACACACACACACACACACACACATACATACATAGAGACAGACAGACAGACAGACAGACTCAGACAGACAGATACACACACACACACACACACGCACACGGATTAACTTTCTTCCAGCATCACTTTTTTATCCCTCCCTTCCCCCCTCCCTCCCCCCCTTCTCCCTCCCCCCCTCCCCCCTCCCTCCCCCTCTCCCCCCATCCCTTCCTCTCTCTCTCTCAAGCTCTCACTTTCTCTGTAATTTTCTCTCCGATTTTCCCTCCCTTGTCACAGTCTGGATCAGGCTTTCCCGGGCTCCTCCTCCTCCTTTTCTTTTCATTTTTTTTTCTTATATTTTTTTAATTTTTTTTATTCCTAGTCTTTTTCTTCCTTCTCTTCTTCCTTATCTGTCTTTTCCTTTCCGTCCTTTACTTCATCTTCCTCCTCCTCGTCCTCCTCCTTCCCCCTTTTCCTCCTCACTTTTCTTCATTTTTTTGTTTCATTATCTTTTTTTTCTTCTTGTTCTTGTTCTTATTCATTTGCCTCCTCCTACTTTTACGTTTTCTTTTCTTATTATTTCCTCCTCCTCCTCCTCCTCCTCCTCCTCTCATTCACACCTACGTACCTCCCATTACCTGCACAACACCCTCGGTCACGCCCTCTTCCGGTGCCCTCCCGTGAAAAGAAGAGTAGTTCATGAATATAGAGTGTGTGTGTGTGTGTGTGTGTGTGTGTGTGTGTGTGTGTGTGTGTGTGTGTGTGTGTGTGTTTTATATATTTTTTTGTTGTTTTACTTTCCTTGAGGTTTCACTGCTTCGTAACGTTTTTGGTGAGAAATATTGGTTGTCAGTCTGCTGAAAACCATCACCACTACCGTCACCACCACTACCACCACCACCATCACGATCACCACATCACCGTTACCAACACAACCGTCACCACCACCATTAATAATAATAATAATAAATACTACTACTACTACTACTACTACTACTACTACTACTACTAATAATAATAATAATAATAATAATGATAATAATAGTAATAATAATAACAACAATAATAACAACGACAGCTCCACGTATTATCAATAAGAACACACATTTAAGTAAAAACAAAAACAAAAAAATACACTCGCTCTGAAACGTAGGAATAAAATACAGAAAAAAAAACACATAATATCCTGCATTATAGACACACACACACACACGCACACACACACACACACACACACACGAAGGGGATCGACCTGTGCTTTCATACCATTAGTACGCACAGAAAACATGAGTGATGCTACGAGCCATATGCGTGTGTGTGTGTGTGTGTGTGTGTGTGTGTGTGTGTGTGTGTGTGTGTGTGTGTGTGTGTGTGTGTGTGTGTCTTTCTTTTCCTTATTTTCCAACGCAATATATAATTCTTTAAAAAAACCCGCATATATATAAAAAAAGAAGATCTGTTTTTAGTTCATGTACGAGACGTGTATTTTTCCTAAGACTTAAGTGGGTGTTTTTTTTAGGTTCTTATTTACGGTTAAGTCGCGTATTACATTTCTTTACGCTCTTTACAGTTGTTCGTAGCAGCTGGATGTTACGTACCTTAGGCAGCGTGATATGTGTTTGTGTCTGTGTGTATGCATGTATATGAGAATGTATGTATGTATGTATGTATGTGGAGTGGGTGGGAGTGGGTTGCATTTTTCCATGGCGTTGTTTTGTGGTGTTGGTTGTGGTGGAGTTGGTGACAAATTGGTTGTGGTGATCTTTCTTTGTTTGTGGTGATAGTGGTGATGTAGAGTGATGTGGTGATGGCAGGGTGTTGCTGGTGTTAGTGGAGGTGGTGGTGGTGATGGCGACTTTGAATGATGGTGATGGTGGTGATTCTAGGTTAGTGACGGTGGTGAGGGTGGTGATGTAGAGTGATGCAGATGGTGGTGATGGCAGGGTGTTGCTGGTGTTAGTGGTGGTGGTGGTGATGGCGACTTTGAATAATGGTGATGGTGGTGATTCTAGGTTAATGATGGTGGTGATGGTGGTGCGGCAGGTAACCTCTCATCATGGTGGTGTGGGTTGTGGTGGTGTCCTGTCTTTTTTCTTTTAGGTGCTGCCCGATAATGGCGCAGGCGAATTTAATTTATAGTGTCTGCCGTGATGTATGGCTCTTGCTTGGCCCATGCTGCCCCCCATTGCTCTTCTTGACCCGAAGTCGCTGAAGTTAGAGTTGATTGAAGTTCTATAAAGGGAACAAATGTCATCCGAAATTGATCTCTCTTCTGGCCACTTCTGTTTGCTAATGCAGGAGCAGCGACTAACGAGGTTGATTTCTTTCTCTCTGTTTATTACCCTTGAGGTGTTTCCTTTACCGTAAAACAGGGAAACATTAGAAACCTTTAGACAGCCGGTAATTATGACTCGTTAGGTCCCTACAGCACCCATTGAAGAGCTTGGGAGCGTGAAAGTTAGAGAGTTTTACGCTTTCGAGACTCAGTGTGATGCTGGAACCCTTTATTGCCTTAAAGAACCGTAGACAGCAATTAATATCAGTGAAAATAACGAATAAAAGGCCGTGAAAATATGAAGGCTGCCAGAAAGTTAATGATTTACTACCTTCGAGACTGACTGAGATGCCGGAGCCTTAGAGAACGTGAGAGAATTAACATCAGTGACGAGCAAAAAACTGGAAACGGATGAAAACTAAAAATAAAAACGACAACCGGTTCTTTTTCCTGTAGAGACTGACTTAAGGATCTGATTATTGATTGTCTCGCACGTTCAGTAAGGCTCCAGCATCTCAGTCAGTCTTGAAAGTAGTAAATCATTAACTTTCTGGCAGCTTTCATATTTTCACGGCCTGATATTTACATTAAAGAGCACAAAAGGAGCATATTATTGATGGTGTCAAAATTAATATCAGGGACAATGATGAAGAAATAACTGAAAATGAATAATTTGTAAAATAGCAAGAGTTTCAATACTGGCCAGAAAAAAAAAACTTGAAAAAAACATTTAAATAAGTTCAACGCTTTCCAGGAGAAACAAAATATGTGAAAAAATAAATAAATAGACAACTAACTAAAACGCTTGCCCGAAGAAAATGAGTAAAAAACGCAGGTACATAATTTCTACTCATGCAAAAAAAAAAAAAAAAAAAAAGAAGAAAGAAGTTCCCCTTGCCACGAAAGAAAAAACACTTGAAAACAACCACAACAACATACAAATAACTCTAACCCGAAGAAAATAAGATAAAATCGCAGGTACATAATTTATACTCTTGAAAAAAAAAAAGAAGAAAAAAAAAGATTAAAGAAGTTCCCCTTGCCACGAAAGAAAAAAATCACGTGAAAACAACCACAACAACATACAAATGAAACACCCAAAGCACTCACCAGGTACACTTATTTATTTCCATGCTCTAAAAAAACCAACACCAACGCTAACCCATAAGCAACACACAGCACATCAACCAACTAGCAACCTGTTTATTGTTGTGCGTCTACGAATATGAAGGCGGACCAAGGGAAGCCACGCCGGTCATCAATCACACGCGTTTTCCCGGACACTCGCTCTCTGGCTGGATTTCACAGGTTACAGAGATAGTTTTTGAGGGGGTTCCTGCACTATTTGATTAAGACAAGTTGAGGCGAGTTAGTGTGTGAGCCAGCCAGCATCTCTCTCCCTGCGGCCGCGATGGATGGCTGTGACTTCCTGCTGGGAGATTGTAAAGCGTGAATCCTGTTTGTCACTTTTCGTCTGCTTCTTTTCCATTCTCTACTTTTTGTAATCGTGTAGACAGCAGGGAATGAACGAGGGTGACAGGTGGAGAAGAGGGAATTGAGGAGAGTAGCGAGGAAGAGAACAGGAGATAAGAGAAAGGAAGAAGAGAGCAGTTAAAGAGAAAGAGAGGCGGTGGCAGATAGATGAAAATGGCAGGATAGAAGAGAAGGGAAGTAAAAGAGAAGAGAGGAAGAGGAGAGCAGTTAATAGGAAAGGGAACAAAGAGGAATAGAACAGCAGAAAGAAATGGGAAAAAGGAAAGAGCAACAAATTGTAGAGACAAGGAAAGGAAGAACGCGAAGGAGAGGAGAGGTGAAGAGACGAAGTAAAAGGAATGGGAGGAAGAAAACAAGAGATCAGAAAGACAATAGGTACAAAGGAAGAAAGGGAGGAAGAGAGGAAGAGGGAGAGAGATGAAAGAAGGCGTATGCAAAAGGAGGAAGAAGAGAGAGAGAGATTGAAGAGGAAAACAGTAGCAAAAGGAATGAAGAAGAAAGAGAAATAAAAAAACCCAGAAGCAAAGGGAGGAAAGAAGGGAAGAGATAGAGGAAGAAGTCATTTGCGGAGGGAGGGGGAGAGGAAAGAAGAACTGGAAGAAGAAGTCACTTGCAAAAGAAGGGAAGAAGGGGAGAGATCGTAAAAGAAAAAGAACAGTTGCAAATGGTTGAAGGGGAAAGAGGGGAAAAGGAGAGAAGGAAGGGGAAGAGGGAAAAGTCGTAAAAAATCGTCCCACATAGAACATCTGTTGCCTGGTGTTGTTGTCTTCTCTAGTCCTCCTCCTCTTCGTTGGGTGGTAAAGGGAAACAGACATTGCAAGTAATACCCTAAGGTCCGTGTGTGTGTGTGAGGGACCCCGGAGCGCTTGGTAATAGTCGCCTCGCTGTTGTTTGGTTTTAGTTCAGTTTCCCCTTCAGCCGCGTAATTAGAAAACGCAATGTAGGTTCTGAACATGGAAATAAGAAGTGTCTGGTTTGGTTGGGTTCTTCTTTTTCCTTCTTGTTATTAATTTGCAGGATGTTTTTGCGAGAAGTTTGATGCGGTTTTGATGTTTGGTTTCGTGCGCTTTGAGATGCATAGTTAAGGTTGTTCCGTTACAGGAAATTATGCAAACAATATTTTTTCTTCTTCCTCTTTTTTCCTCTTCCACTAGCTCCTCTTCCCCTCATTCTCTTCTTCCTCTTGTTCTTTTTCCTCCTCCTCCTCTTCCTCCTCCTCCTCCTCCCTTTCCTCTTGCTCCTCCTCTTCCTCCTCCTTCTCTTCCTGCAACTTTGCTTCTTCTTCCTTTTGCTTCTCTTCCTTCTCCTCCTCCTCCTCCTCCTCCTCCTCTTTCCCCTCCTTCTCTTCCTGCTCCTTCGTCTTCTTCCTTTTGCTTCCCTTCCTCCTCCTCCTCCTCCTCCTCCTCCTCCTCCTCCTCCTCACCTGCCGCCATTGTTGACTCATTCTCACCTTCTGTTTTGACGGTCAACTCTGCGTTTCGCTCGTGTTGGCTCACCGCTTAACAGGCAGCGTGATCTTGTTAACCAATGTTCCTTTTTTTACCTTTTTGTTGTTGATTTCTCCCTTTAATTCCCTGTTTTGTATCGTTCTTGAGTGTACTGACTGGGCGGGGAAGTGGCAGATGGAGTTCAATGTCAGGGAGAGCAGTATTCTGAGTGTAGGCAGAAACAACCCCTTCTGCTTACGTGACACTCCCATAAGCAGGTCTAAGTGTGATCTCCGTCAGAGGGCACAATGTATTCAGGCTTGAAATCGTGTAAAATAAGATACTGGGATTAATTTCAAGGAGCGTAAGCAACAGAGGCGTTGAAGTCATCCTTAAGATATATTTCGCATTAGTTAGACCTCATCTCGATTATGCTGTCAGTTCTGGTCACCTTACTATAGAATGGATATCAAAATGTTAGAATCGCTACAGAGATGATTCGCGTGTTAAGAGACTTGCCATAAGAGGAAAGACTTGAACAATTTAACTTAGAGTCTTGGTAAATGTTTTTAGTTTTTTGTAAGGAACTCAACCATATGTTTTGACCCATATGAGACGAGGCTTCACCGAGTAGGTCCTGTGTTAGTGTTGCTGAGTGTTACATATTTGAAAGAGTTTTACAAGCATGAGTACTCCTCCTCCTCCTCCTCCTCCTCCTGTTACATATTTAACATAATTTTAGAAGCACAAATATTCCTCCTCCTCCTCCTCCTGTTACATATTTAACATAATTTTAGAAGCACAAATATTCCTCCTCCTCCTCCTCCTCCTCCTCCTCCTCCTCCTCTTCCTCCTCCTCCTTCTGGGGTTCACTGCCTCTAATGATGAGTATGTGGAGTATGTTGAGTCATGCTGGGAGGACCGTCAACCGTCTGTATTTTTCTCTCTCTCTCTCTCTCTCTCTCTCTCTCTCTCTCTCTCTCTCTCTCTCTCTCTCTCTCTCTCTCTCTCTCTCTCTCTCTCTCTCTCTCTCTCTCTCTCTTCTCCTACGTCTTTTTACTCTATGCCTGTTTTCCTCATCCTCTTCGTTTCTCCTTCCCATCCTCTCCTTCTTAACCTCCTCCTCTTTCTCCTCCTTCTCATTCTCGTCCTCCATCTTTTTACCTGCGGCCCGTTTTGCACGCTAACTTTTTTTCCTTCGTCCGTATGAATCCCATTAAACTGTAAATGTCCAGCCATATGGGAGCCAGTTTGAGGTGCAGTGTGAGGAACCGTATGTGTGAGAGTAAGGGAGGTATAGCATTCAGGCTAGTCGTAGGATAGAAGATGAGAGGAAGTTGAAGGAAAGAGGTGAGGTAGAAACTGGGCGGGGAAGTGGCAGATGGAGTTCAATGTCGGGGAGGGCAGTATGCTGAGTGTAGGCAGGAACAACCCCTCTTGCTTACGTGACACTCCCATAAGCAGGTCTAAGTGTGAAGGGGATGTAGGGGTCTTAGTGAGCGCTGATCTCCGTCAAAGGGCACAATGTAAGGTAAGGTAAGGTAAGAGTGCTGGATATGTCGGAAAGGAGATGTATGGAAAGAGGTGAGGGCAAAACCTATCGGGAAGGATTTGTGAGGACGGGAAGAGAGAGATAGAGAGAGGGAAAGATACAGTAGAGAGAAATGGGAAAAGGGAAAGAACTAAGAATCGGGGAGAGAAGAAAGGAGGAACACGAAAGAAAGAAGAGAGAAAGGAAGTGGAGAAAGGAAAGAGCTAAGAATCTTCCTCTTCTCGTCCTCCATCTCCTTATCCTCCTCTCTCCTCCACTTCCTCCTCCTTCACACACACACGCACACACACACACGTAATAGATTATAATATACATCATCTAAAGGGGCAGAAACCAATTACCAGAGTCACTTAGGCAGTATCACCATCATAAGTTAGCAATTAGAGCCGCGGAGAGGCGAGAGAAGGAAGGGGAGAGGAGAAGAGAGATAAGAGAGAAGGAAGGTGGAGAGGGAAGAGAAGAGAGGTCGGAAGGCAGAAGAAAGGAGAGAAGAGAAATGGAGAAATTAGGAGGAAAGATTGGAGAGAGAAGAGGAAAGGGAGAAGAGGGAAGTATTGGGCAGAGAAGGGAGGAGGAAAGAGGGAGAAGAAAATGGGAAAACAAGAAAAGGAAGGAACAAGACAAAGAAACGGGAAGAGAAAATGAAGAGATGCAAGAGGAGAAAAGGAGCGTGCAAGGAAGGAAGAAGAAACGTTGAGTGGATGAATAAAGATGAAAGAGAAGAAGAGAAACAGATATAGAGGAAAAAAATAGCCAGAAACAAAGGAAAGAGGAAAAATGAACATGGAGGACAAATAGAAATAGAGAACCACAAGGAAAAAAATGCAACAACAGCCTTCCTTCGTCTGTATTTCCTCCTGCCTACGACTTGACCTCTTTTGGCCACTCTTAAGTTCTCTCTTATATAGGAGCAGTGCTTATTGGGCTTCTTTGTTTTCATATACTTTTGCCCTTGAGCGGTTTCCTTTACTCCAAAACCTACTCCTTTCTCCCTATCTCTCTCTTCCTACTTCTACGTCTTTTTCTCTATGCCTTTTTTCCTCATCCTCTTCGTTTCGCCTTCCCACCCTCTCCATCCAACATTACGGAATACAGCACAACGCCTCTTCTTCAACGGCGAGGCAGGCAGCGAGTGAGGGAGTGGGTCAGTGGTGGCGATGGTGGCGGTGTTGGCAATTACAGGCAACGGGAAGGAAGGGAGGCGGCACGAAGCACGAAGGTGGCGATAACCTAAAGGGCGACGCGACGAGAGAGAAAGTCGCCTACAGAAGAGGAGGTGGAACTTCACGCTCCCGTAACAGTGACACGAGAGCGTCCACTGTGCGGGTAATGACGGCTTGGCCACCTACTTGTCGACTTGTCTCCCTCCACGGCCCGTTCCTCCTCCTCCTCCACCTGACTACGGGAAGGGGAAGAGGTGAATGATAGATGGGTAGGGAAGTATGATGAATATGTTAAGGAAGGTCAGGGAGGTATGGAGGTAGGATGACAAACAGGTATGATAAAAGAGGAGACGGAAGGAAAGACAGCTAGGAAGGTAAGAAAAAAATAGTCTGAGAATGTAGGGAAGGAAAAGTAAGGAAGGATACGAAGGGAAGGAAATGTAGGGAAGGAAATGTATTGCAATAGATGTAAGGAAGGAAATGTATGTAAGGAAATGTAAGGAATGGAATATAAGGAAGAGAAGAACAGTTAATAGGAAATAGAACGAAGGAGAGAGATAGAGATAGGGAATGATACAGTAGAGAGAAATGGGAGAAGGAAAATAACTAAGGATCGGGAAGAGAAGAAAGGAGGAACACGAAAGAAAGAAAAGAGAAAGGAAGTGGACAAAGGAAAGAGCTAAGAATCCTCCTCTTCTCCTCCTCCATCTCCTTATCCTCCTCTCTCCTCCACAAGGTAAATAAAGAAATGTGAGGAAAGGGATGAAGGGAAGGAGAAATAGGGAAGGAGATATGGGGAAGAAAATATAGGGAAGGGGATGTCGGGAAGGAAATGTAGATAAGAAGATTTAAGGAAAGGAAAGGAGATGAGGGGCGGGGATGAAAGACGAAGAAGCGGAGAGTCTGAGGGAATGGGTTAAATCAGTTTCGTAACCTAACGCTAACTAACACGCCCATGAATGACGTTTTTTTACAGCCAAAGAAACAGCTCAAGGGCAACAAAAAAAAAGTGCAAAAATAAAAAGCCCGCTAATCGCTGTTCCTACAGAGACAAAAGTTATGAGCGGCCAAAAGAGAGGTCAATTTCGGGAGGAGAGGTGTCTTGATACATTCCTCTTGAAATAAGTAAATGATGTTACGTGTTGCTGCTGGGAGTGAGCCGCAATCAGGAACAGTACAATATCCTAGCTTCAATGATTGTGTCTTTATGCCGGCAACACTATGAGTTATATTATAAGACATTTCGCCGCCCAAGAACACATATTTGACAAGGCTTACGTAGGAGTTGTTGGCATTTCCAGTAGGAGTTTTATGACCCTGGTGGTAGTTTGACTCCTCTGCTGGATCATGAACCTAAAGAAACACTTATTAGAATCTGACTGACCCCCTCTTCGGACTTTAAAAATAGCTCATGTGAGAAGCGAAAGTGTCTTATGATATCAACCTATAATTTTATCTTTGCTGAGGCGCCTTTTAACGTCATATTTTGGTTGGAGTAGAGTTTTGCGTGTCTCTTTTCCGCGCTGTGCTCCCCGCTGGCATCCTTGCTATAACGTAAATCTCCCTTCGTAATACCGACCATTGTAATACTAACCATGTGATTTGCGTGGAGTATCATACCAGTACGTGATGTCTGGATTGCGTTTAAGCGGGTAATAGACGCACTTTGGCATAAAAGACTTGAGTTAAAGAAGAGAATGATACAGATTTTTTTTCGATTCTAGAATTAAGCTAAATCAAGTCTTTTTGTGGGTTTTACTTTAGCTCCTGTGTAAGATCAAAAAATTTTATTACGTTCTCTTGTATATATAAGTTTGTTTTAGTCATTTTGTGTCTTTGTGTATTATGTAAACAACCAACTGATAAAAAACTCATACGACAACTAACTTTTTATTCATTACTTTATTTTTTCACTTGCATCTTAGCCAACAATTAAAAAAAAATCATACGACAGCTAACTTTTAATTCATTACTTTATTTTTTCACTCGCATCTCAAACCACCATTTAAAAAACAAGAATCATAAAACAACTAACTTTATATTCAGGACCTCATTTTTTCACTCGTATATGAACAACCAACTGAAGAAAAAAAAAAAAAACCTCGTAAAACAAACCACTTTTTTATCTAGCACATTATTTTTTTTCCACTCGTACATAAACAATTTAAAAAAAACCTAATACCTACAACAATCAACTTTTATCTAGTACTCTTTTTCACCTTTACGAACCAAGACACACAAAACAATCAACTTTTTACCCAGTACCAACTAACATCATTTTTCCACTCACTCTTACGAACAACAACAAAAAAATCGAGGTCCCGGACTGGCTCTACTTCTTTGGCGGGGAATGTGACGAAGTAATGATCAAGACACCCCGATGATGGAGTGGCGTGAGGAATGCTGGCCGGCGGGAATGTAGGTTATATAGTGTGTGTGGGTGTGGAGCGTCCAGACAAGTGTTGGTGGACAGTAGCTTGGCCGTGGTAGTCGTGGTAAAGGAGGAGATGAGAAAACAGGATGAGGAGAGAGATGGTTTGGATGAATGGAGATCTTCAAAGAGGAGTGGGAAAGGAGGGGATGAGATGAAAAGACGAGGAGGTAGATGAAGCAGGGAGTGATAGCTATAGGGAAGTAATAGAAGTATGTGTAAGAGTGTAAGATTAATGAAAGAAGGATGGTACAGGGAGAACAGTAAGATTGGACAGCGGGAATGAGCGTGGTCGGGGAAGGCAGGGAAATGCGTATTGAAAAGTTAATGGGATTTGAATGTGCAGGGAAGGAGATTAGGTGTAAGGAAGGAAATGAAATGTAGAGAAGGAAATGTAGGGAAGGAAAGAAGAGGAGCTAGACTTTGGTGGACTTCAGTGCTTGATGGAGTGGATGGTGGATGAGATGAGAAGTCGGGAAGAGGAAGTGGGTGATGTGGAGTGCTTGAGTGTTTGAAGGAGTGGATAGTAGATGTGGTAGAGTAAGAGCAGTAGAAGGATAAGTAAGAACAGTGCTTGGTGGGTTTTCTTGTATTCATTTATTTTTACCCTTGAGCTAATTCCTTTACTGTAAAAAAGAGACTGGAGGAGGATGTTGTGGAGGGCTGGAGTGCCTGGAGAAGGAGTGGATAGTGGATAAGGAGGAGTGAGAGACGGTAGGAGGAAATAGGTGGTGTGGATGGCTGGAGGACTTGACTGGAAGAGGAATGGATAATAGAGGTGGAGGAGTTAGAGACACGGAGAGGAGGTGGATGGTGTGGACAGATGGAGGGCTGGGATGAAGGGTGGAGAGTGGATGTGGAAGGACAAATTTACAGTATATTGGTAATGGACTATTTCCCACCCAACCGCCAGACTTACCATCCATGTCAAGCCAAGGACACATAACTAGCAAAAAACTACAAATGCAAGCTAATTTAGTCGATCTCAAGACAAGAATTCGCGGAAGAAAAGTGAAGAGAAACAAGCAAAATGTCACCCAAGGCAAGAACACACACCCATCGAAATACTACAAATACAAGATACATTAGTCGATCTCTGGTCAGTAACACGTGACAAAATAAGTGAAGAAAAATAAGCTTAATGTCAACCCAAGTTAGTCAGCATTAAGCCAAAAACTCGAGGAAGATAGAAGAGAACTCGGGGCTCCTTTGTTGTAAAAAAAAAAAAAAAAAAAGCTTCATGTCAACTCAAGTACCTAAGTCAGTATTAAGCAAAGAACACACGGAAAATAAGAAAAGATAAACAAGATCAGTAATTCATCTCTCCTCAAGGTCACACCCACACCCACCCACTCACCCACCCACCCACACACCCACCCACCCACCCACCCACTCGACAACCAGGCATCAAAACGGCCGCCCTAACACGTGGAGAGCAAAAGATAGAAAGTAAGTCAAAACGGAAAGTGAACATATACAAAAAGGCGCCCTCCTCCCACCGCCAAGACAGAAAGACCAGCGTCATCGTACCCAGACCTTCGCATGCTCCATTGGGCTCCGGTTTGCACAGTGACGTAACACCGAAGACCCACGTGGTTGATGCTGCTTTTTCTTCTTCTTGTTTTCGTTTTGGGGTTCCTTAAATATTTAGTCCGGATTTTTTTTTCACTCGTGTTTTCTATGTTGGGAAGATTAACTCAGCATTTTTTCTTTCATGTTTTATAAATTAGCAAGATTTACCCTACAGTGTTTCATAATATGTAAGTAAGATTTAGCGAGATTTAGAGGAAAAGAAATTACTTCACTTATGGTCTTTCCAAAAATTTTAAATATGTAATTTGTAAAGTGCCACATAAGCAGAGAAAAAAATATAAACACACATTTCCAGAGAGATAAATGGACAGATAGCTAGATAAGAGAGAGAGAGAGAGAGAGAGAGAGAGAGAGAGAGAGAGAGAGAGAGAGAGAGAGAGAGAGAGAGAGAGAGAGAGAGAGAGAGAGAGAGAGAGAGAGAGAGAGAGAGAGAGAGAGAGAGAGAGAGAGAGAGCAAGCAGCAGCATAACCGGAGAATAACAAGTATTGTCTTTATTAACTGTATTTCAGGACGTAATAAAGACATAAAAACAACAACAGCTAAGAAGATGGCATATGGATGATGACGCTGGGGGTGGTGGAGGTAAGGATGGTGATGGTTGTGGTGGTTGTGGTGGTGGTGGTTGTGATGATGGTGGTGGTGGTGGTGGTAGTCGCGACAGACTTATGCAAAAATGTGAAGACGGTAACGGCAAAGGGCAAGATTCCGTGTGTGTGTGTGTGTGTGTGTGTGTGTGTGTGTGTGTGTGTGTGTGTGTGTGTGTGTGTGTGTGTGTGTGTGTGTTCATTTTCCTCCACATTTTTTTTTTCCTTTCTCTCTTCCATCCCTCCTTCTCTCCATCCTTCCTCTCATTCACTCCTCTGCCTCCCTCCGTTTCCTCCTCCTCTGTCTTTCCTCTCCCTTTCCGTAATAACCTCCCTTCACCTTTCCCTATCTACCTCTCTCCCTTCCTCTCCCTCCCTCCCTAGATACATAGATACATAGATAGATAGATAGATAGATAGAGAGAGAGAGAGAGAGAGAGAGAGAGAGAGAGAGAGAGAGAGAGAGAGAGAGAGAGAGAGAGAGAGAGAGAGAGAGAGAGAGAGAGAGAGCACCCCTCCCCCCCTCCCGCCCACACAACCAACAGGTGAGTCTCGTTACCTGGATGGGCGTCAGTCATTCCTCGTTTGATTAATTAAAGGAGTCACCGCTAATGTCACACCTGGACCGCCGCCGCTACTTCCTCTCTCCTCCTCTTCCTCCTCCTCCTCCTCCTCCTCCTCCTTCTCCTCCTCTTCCTCCTCCTCCTACTACTACTTCTCCTACTCCTTCACCTCCTCCTGTGTGAAAAAGAAAAAGAAAATGAAGACGACGAAGATGAAGAAGAAGAAGTAGAAGAAAAAGAAAAAGAAGAAATAGAAAAAAAAAGAAACAAAAAAAAAGAAGAAAAGGGAGAAGAACCAGTATCATCACCATCATCATCATCATCATTATCATTATCAACATTATATTCTGATTCTTCAAACTATAACACACTCACAACTTTTTATCACTAACAAACTCACTAATAACTCACACAGCAACTCCTAAGTCAACATAAACACACACTCCAAACAACTCTGCACACACACACACACACACACACACACACACACACACACACACACACACACACACACACACACACACACACACACACACACACACACACACACACACACACACACACACACACACACACTTCAAGCATTACAAATAACCTAACTAACTAGCTAACTATCTAACCTAACTAATCACCCACCATACGTCGCCAATATAACAACACATGTACTACTTAACTGTCATTAATTATAAGCGAAGAGACACTTACTCCGTTTTCTCTTTTCCTTCTCTATGTCATTTTCGGATCCAAGACTCATCGGTTTCTAGGTGTGTGTATGTGTGTGTGTGTGTGTGTTTGGGGGGGGGGGGGGTGCGTGGGTGTGGCTGGGCGGGTGTGACTGTGGCCTGACTTTCCCTAGCCATTAATATTGTCTCTCTCTGTCTCTCTTCATCATTGCTTGAGATAGAGATAGATAGACAGATAGATAGATAGACAGAAACTTGGATAGTTAGTTAGTTAGATAGATAGATAGAAAAATGATAGATAGATAGATAGATAGATAGATAGATAGAAAGATAGATAGATAGATAGATAGATAGGTAGATAGATAAAGAATTACATAGAGAGTGGAAGAGAACATACCCAAATACACTTAAAATTTCCTACCTCCTTGCTCTTCTCTCTCTCTCTCTCTCTCTCTCTCTCTCTCTCTCTCTCTCTCTCTCTCTCTCTCTCTCTCTCTCTCTCTCTCTCTCTCTCTCTCTCTCAATCTATCTATCTACCTCAATATCGCTCTTTCTCTCTAGTAAGTTTCCCTCTACTTTCTTTTCTTCTCTCTCTTCGTTCTCTCCCTCCCTCCCTCCCTACATCCCCCGCATCCATCATTCCATTCTGAACTTTCTCCCTCCGTAAGCTACCCTGAATGCACTTGTCTTTCCCGGGGGAGTAACGCTTTAGTGAAACCAGACTTCGGAGACCCTTTCAGCCTTGGCCCCTGATGGTCCTTACTTCTCAACACATATTTCTTCCTCTCGCACAATACCTATAGCTAAACATATGAGAGGAAGGGATTGGTGCGGGAAAGGACCCTCGGAAGCCAATGACAAAACGGTCTCCTCAAGCCTGGTTTCACTATAGCATGGAGGAAGGGAGGAAAGGAAGAAGAGAGGGAGGAGTCGTGGAGAGAGTCATTGGCTTTCACCGTGACATTCGTGATAAAGGGAGAGTTAGCGGCGCCGATGTAGAGAGAGAGGAAAGTGATGATGGATTTGATGAGGGTGAGATTGAGTGAAAAGGATGTGGAGAAAGGGGGAAAAAGTAGAGGTAGATAAATAGACAGAGACATAGATAGATGGATAGTGAAAGAGGAGGAGGATTAAGAAAGTGAGGATGAGTTTGAGAAGGATGTAGAGAAAGAAAGAGAAAGAGTAAGACAGATATTAGATAAATAGATATATAGATAAGGAGAGAGAGAGAGAGAGAGAGAGAGAGAGAGAGAGAGAGAGAGAGAGAGAGAGAGAGAGAGAGAGAGAGAGAGAGATGGTTAAGAAAGTGAGATGAAATACATGAGGTTGAGTGGGAGAAGGATTTGAAGAAAAGGAGAAAAAATGGATAGATAGACAGACAGAGAGAGAAATAGTAAAGAAAGTGAGAGGAATTAATGGAATAGGAAGAATATCACATAAAGGAAAGTAGTAAAAGAAAGAAAAGAACAAACGTATGAGGAAATGTGGAGAAAGATAAAGATAGAGAAAGCGAGAGGAAATAACGAAACATGAAGCATATCACATAAAGGAGAGTATAGATAGATAATTATGCAGTAAAAAAAAGAATAAACATTTCAGAAACACATTTTGAAGACATTTGAAGTTAAGTTTAACCCGGTAGCTGCGGGGGTCATGTTTCTTAGGTTAGGTTAGGTTAGGTTAGGTTAAAGGCCCCTCTTAAGTAAAATAATGAGAAAGAATCATCACTCACGGAAACCATTTCATAATATATATCAACGCATGTGTGATCAGTTTATGCATCATCTATTTTATGAGCTTTATATCATGGCAGAAATTTGGCCCATCGCTGGTACACGGTAAAGCCACAAATTTGGCCCGTCGCTGGTACACGGTAAAGCCACAAATTTGGCCCGTCGCTGGTACACGGTAAAGCCACAAATTTGGCCCAATTTGGCCCGTCGCTGGTAGGTAAAGCCACAAATTTGGCCTGTCGCTGGTACACGGTAAAGCCACAAATTTGCAAATTTGGCCCGTCGCTGGTACGGTAAAGCCACAATTTGGCCCATCGTAAAGCCACAAATTTGGCCCATCGCTGGTACACGGTAAAGCCACAAATTTGGCCCATCGCTGGTACACGGTAAAGCCACAAATTTGGCCCATCGCTGGTACACGGTAAAGCCACAAATTTGGCCCATCGCTGGTACACGGTAAAGGCACAAATTTGGCCCATCGCTGGTACACGGTAAAGCCACAAATTTGGCCCATCGCTGGTACACGGTAAAGCCACAAATTTGGCCCATCGCTGGTACACGGTAAAGCCACAAATTTGGCCCATCGCTGCTACACGGTAAAGCCACAAATTTGGCCCGTCGCTGGTACACGGTAAAGCCACAAATTTGGCCCATCGCTGGTACACGGTAAAGCCACAAATTTGGCCCGTCGCTGGTACACGGTAAAGCCACAAATTTGGCCCATCGCTGCTACACGGTAAAGCCACAAATTTGGCCCATCGCTGCTACACGGTAAAGCCACAAATTTGGCCCATCGCTGCTACACGGTAAAGCCACAAATTTGGCCCGTCGCTGGCACACGGTAAAGCCACAAATTTGGCCCGTCGCTGGTACACGGTAAAGCCACAAATTTGGCCCGTCGCTGCTACACGGTAAAGCCACAAATTTGGCCCGTCGCTGCTACACGGTAAAGCCACAAATTTGGCCCGTCGCTGCTACACGGTAAAGCCACAAATTTGGCCCGTCGCTGCTACACGGTAAAGCCACTGGATCCTCTTACTCCTGCGTCGTTAGGAAGTCAATGAGGTGGATTGTGTTTCTCTATTTTTAAGGTATTTTCAAGTCATCTGAAGGCATTTGTATAGCTATTCAGTCCTCTTTAAGGGGTCGCCTAAAAGGTACAAGCAGCTCCATATTCTAAGGTCAAATCAAACCTTCATAAATATATTGAAAACCCTTTAAGGTATTTCTTAAGCTACTAAATCCCCTTTTGCCAGCGGAGTCGATTAAGGGATATAAAGAACTCCATTTCTTAAGGTCATTCAGTTATTTTTAGGAAGTTGATGAAGTGGTATAAACAACTCCCAGTCCTTAAAGCCATTCAATCCTTTTTAGGGAGTCGGTTTACTGTTATAAACAGCTCTATTTTTAAGGTCAAATCAAACCCTAAATATATATCTTGGAAATCCCTTTTGGGCAGCATATGAAGTTAACATTTTAAAGCCATTGGGTTCTCATTTTCAGCGTCTTTAGAGATTCGATTGAATGCTATAAACAACTCCATTTTTAAGGTCATTCAATCCTTTTTAGGGAGTCGATATGTGTTACAAACAATTCCATATTTAAAGCTATTCAATTCTTTTTATGGAATCGATCAGAAGGTACTGACAACTCCAGTTTTTAGGTCATTCAACTCTTTTTTAACGAGTCCATTTTTTAAGAATATATAGTCCACTTTAGGGGTTCGATTAAGTGGTATAAACAAGCTCCACTTTTTAAGGTCACACCGAACCTGCAGCCAGCCGCTTGTTTCCGGGAGAGAGTTGAAGAGGGTTTGGGCGGCCGCTGATGGTTTGGTTTTCCTTTAAATTACCATCACGCGGAGGAGAGATACTGACGCCGGAACCATTACCGGGGAGTTTCTCTTCGCGTCTCCCTCCATCACGTCCCTTTGGTTCCCAGCTGCAGAGAGAGAGGGAGAAAGAGAGAGAGAAATAAATAGATTGATAGATAGATAGATTGATAGATAGATAGATAGATAGATAAAGACAGAGAGAGAGAGAGAGAGAGAGAGAGAGAGAGAGAGAGAGAGAGAGAGAGAGAGAGAGAGACGATCGAAATTCTTTATTGGATGTGATGTGATTTATATTTTGTCTTCACAGTTTTCTTTTGATTCTTAACGTATTATATTTATTTATTGCACTTATTTTTTCTTCAGTTTTCTTTTTATGATTCTTTTTTTCTTCAGTTTTCTTTTATTTATATTTTCTTCGTAGTTTTTTATATATTTTTTTCTTTGGTTTTCTTTTTATAAGTGTTTTATCTCATCAATTTACTTCCTGTACTTATATTTTTTTTTCTATTATGTATTTTTTTGTTATTCACAGTTTTGTTTTTATACTTTTTTCTTCATAGTTTTATTTCCATATTTATTTTTTACAACATAATTTTATTTTATATTTATTTTTTTCTATCATTTTTCTTTCCCTTCTTATTTTTTCCTTTATAGCTTTCCCTTCAACAATTTTTCTTGCAGACTGCGTGGAGGAAAATATCAAAGGTAAAGCTGGATGACAGGGGGATGGGTGGCATAGGTTACAATTGCGCGTGGCCTCGGTGCTCATCTCCGTCACCTTAGCCCTTGAGCCTGGAGGATAATTGTGCGTGTTTCATATCAGTCTGAGTATAGTTAATTCATTTGTCTTATTGCCTTTTATTCTTCTTTCTTGGTGTTTTGGGGAGATTTGCAATTTGGAGATATTACTTGCCTATGTTTTTCTTTTATATATTCAGCATTGAGTTTTAATTTGAGTAGACCCAAGTCCATTTTCCTTGGTGACCAGGGGAGGATACATTTGATATATTAATTTCAACATCTTTTTCTTATTTATTTAGCACTGAGTATCATTAGCTTCGATATTCTTGTACAGCTTCATATTTTTTTCGTTTGGACGGTTGTGAAATGAATGTTTAAATTTCAGTTTGTTTTTTCCTTCTTATTTTTCCATAGGGTAACAATTTTTGTGAGTGTCAAAGGGCCGAACAAAAGTAGCAATGGCCATACAGATGCTGCTTCTATAAAGGGAATTAAAGAGGGAACCATAACATGCAAAAGTTACTCCCGATGCGGTATATTAGCGTGGGGAGGAGGGTGCGGCGAAGTGAAGACCGTCCCTTGTCCTCTCTGTCCAACTACTCTTCGTGTCCCAATATCAGAAAATACCTCAACTTGCTCCCCCAAAACACAATCTTTCGCCATCGACACAAACTGCAATCAGACACACACATACTCCGGGGAATGGCAATTTAGTACAGGTCCTTTGAGTGGCTCTTCTTCGATACAGTCCATCGCGGTGTTTATGGTCGGAGGTGAGAGTTGTAAATCATCCTTCGACGTCGGTTCCTCTGACTCCATTACCCGAGGCGGTAAGCTTTATGGAGTAGAAAACCTCAGCTGGAGATCGTAAACGCGGCAAAGAGGCCACTGCCACGACCACTACTACTACTACTACTACTACTACTACTGCTGCTGCTGCTGCTACAATTTTGGCTTCTCGCTCTCTTTTCTTTTTTTGGGTAGCATCTAGCGGGCTTTTTTTTTGTTCCTGTTTTTTGTTTTTTTACCCTTGAGCTACCTCCCTTGCTATAAAAAACTACTTCTACTACTAGTACTACTACTACTACTACTACTACTACTACTACTACTACTACTACTACCACTACCACTACTACTACTACTACTACTACTGCTACTGCCACCACCAATAATAATAATAACAATAGTAATAATAGTAATAATAATAATAATAATAATAATGAAGGCAATTGGTGACGCCCAGGTGTTCCCGTAGTTGCGTCTCGTCACACTCTGGTTCTCAGGTGTATGGGGCGGAGGGCCAGGAGGCAGGTAACCACAGCAACAGTACTAAGGCCGACGCGAGAACCGAAGCGTGCGTGGGAGATGATGATGATGATGAGGAGGAGTAGTAGGAGAAAGAAGAGAAGGTATTGGTGTTAATGATGATGGTATGGGAGGAGAAACGAGAGGAAGAGAATCAAGAGCAGGAGGAAGAGGAGGATTAGGAGGTGCTGGGGGCTTAGGTATTGCAGGAGTGACGTGAGAAAGAGGAGGAAGAGGAGAAGGAGGAGGAGATGGGATAGATGAAGTAAGGAGTATTGATGTGGTGGTATAGGAAGAGGAATGTGAGGAGGAAGAGGAGGAGGGGGAGTTGGAGGAGGAGAAGGAGGAGGAGGAGGAGGATTAGAAGCAGAAAGAGGAGCAGGAGGAGCTGGAAAAGGTGACATATTTACTAAAACTTGAAGCATCTGAGAAAATCTGACAAAAATTTTAAATGGAGACGAAAATTAAGTGATGTTTTTGTCGATTTTTTCATCATTCGTAAAGCTAAAAATGTTGGTAGTGGAGATTCTAATTCCTTTTTTTACATATATTTAAATTTGAAATGCTGTAAATGCTTCCTTACTTCTTTTTCGAACTATTTTATTTTCAGCTTCATCTGCGTTTTTTTTCTCTCTTACGTGAGGTCGCTACTTCAACTTATTTTTGCATATATCTGAATTTTAAATGGTGTGAATGTTTCCTTATTTTTTCACAATCTCTGTATATTTTCAACTTCATCTCCGGGTTTTCTATTTTCTCGTCCATCACTACTTTCTTTTTCCTTTTTTTCTATTTTTTCCTTTTGTTCCTTTTTTTCTTTTTTTTTCCTTTTTCCTTTCCTTTTTCCTTTTTTTTTCTTTTTTACTAGTTTTTTCTGCGGTTTTCTATTTTCTCGTCCGTTACATCACTACTTTCATTTTTCCTTAATAAATTTTCCTCTCTTTTTCCTTTATTTTTTCCCTTACCTTTTTCACTTTCTTCTCTCTGTTCTTTTTTCTCCTTTTTTCAGCGGTTTTCAATTTTCCCGTCCGTTACATCGCTACTTTCTTTCTCCGAGGTGTCAAAAAAAGATATTATCAAACTCTCGCTGGCGCAGAAAGTGAAAATCCGCGAAAAAATCTCTTACACTCAATGTTTCTTTCTTTCTCTCTTTTTCCAAGTGAGTAGTTATCCGTTCTCCCGTGGCGTGACATCACATCCTCCCTCCTCCTCTTCCTCCCTCTCCCTCTTCCTTTCCCTCCCTCTCCCTGCCTCCCTCCCTATCTCACTCGTATCCTTGTTTCAATTGTTTCGTTTATTCCCTATAATTCTATTGCTCCTACTAATCCCTTTGCCTCTATAACTGTTTGTCTGTCTGTCTTTCTGTCTTTCGGTCTGTCTGTTCCTTTCTTAAACCCACCCACCCACCCACCCACACACACACACAGACTGACTGACTACATAACTGTGTGGTTTTTCTGTCTCATACAGTTAGGAAAAAAGTACAATTATATTCATAAGAGTATTTTCGATTCTCTCTCTCTCTCTCTCTCTCTCTCTCTCTCTCTCTCTCTCTCTCTCTCTCTCTCTCTCTCTCTCTCTCTCTCTCTCTCTCTCTCTCTCTCTCTCTCTCTCTCTCTCTCTCTCTTTCCCAACCACTGCGCTTTGTTGTACTGTAAATAAAGAGAATAACTAATGGATATAATTATGATAGAGTGGAGGCGAAGAAGAGAAAAACGCGCCTCGTACTTCGCCTTTAGTTGCAGAAGGGCAGCGAATTAATTTTTAGTCCAGCGGTTACCTTCTCCTCCCCTTCTTCACGGCTTCTGTCTGGCTTTATTTATGAATGCTGCCGCCTCTCTCTCTGTCTTATGTCATGGTTGGTGTCTCTCTAATTATTCTACGGAAACGAGGGCTGTATGGATGTGCGGGTGGGAGGGGAGAGGAGGGAATGTGTGTGTGTGTGTGTGTGTGTGTGTGTGTGTGTGTGTGTGTGTGTGTGTGTGTGTGTGTGTGTGTGTGTGTGTGTGTGTGTGTGTGTGTGTGTGTGTGTGTGTGTGTGTGTGTGTGATCCCCTTCTCACCACTCCATCACCTCAGAATCACCACTTCATGCACTTCACACCACCACTTCACAGCACCTCAACACCAGCCCTCAACACCACCTCCTTTCTTTCATCACCGCCATCTGCCTTGTGACAACCCATCATCATCTTCCATTTTCGCGAAGTACTCACCACCATCACCACCAACACCACCATCACCACCAACACCACCACCACCATTACAGTCACGCATTCACCCCCTCATTACCACTACCTGCTCATCACCATTTCACTCACTGCCACTTCTCCTGCATCCCCACCACCACCACCACAACCACCACCACCACTTTATCTCCACAACAAAGCCTTACTAATCCAACTTAATTATATTCCTCTGTTACTGCATTACCACCATCACCACCGCCGCCACCACCACCACCACCTCCTACCATATCTCTCTGTACCTTACGACGTGTGTGTGTGTGTGTGTGTGTGTGTGTGTGTGTGTGTGTGTGTGTGTGTGTGTGTGTTCGTGGGTGATTAAGTGCAAGAATTAAGTGGAACAATAATTATCATAGGCCGAACCAACCTCAGTCTGCCTCTGCCTCTAACGGGACTCGTACAGCAACAGAAGGGACGAAAAGGCAATATAGAGCCGTATTCCTAAGCACTCCTGCGCACATATTTGACAAGGCTTTCGTCGGCGTTTTGGGTATTTTCAAGGGTAGTTTAATGACCCTGGTGATAGGCTGACCCTTCTTCTGTGCAGTGAACGTGAAAAAAAACACTCATAAAAACCCGATTAATCTCCTTTTTTTAGACCTTAGGAAGTTGTGGTTGTGAGAGGCAGAAGCGTCCAAAAATACCGATCATAGTGGGTTAGTAAAGGAAGCTTCATGTTAGAGACGGCGCGGCGCTGACGTAAATACGCTTCGATTACCTTATCTTCCTACAAGTTCGTGATCGTTTTTATTAAGGTGTGTGTTGTTGTTTTAGGGTTTTTTTGTTGTTGATTTTGTTGTGGGTTTTGTTTTTGTTGTTTGATTATGGTGTTTGATTTTTTGTTGTTGTTGTTGTTGTTCCTGTTCTTGTTCTTCTTCTCCTCCTTCTTGTTTTGTTTGTTTGTTTGTTTGTTGTTGTTGTTGTTGTTGTTGTTGTTGTTGTTGTTGTTGTTGTTGTTGTTGTTGTAGATGGGAATATAAGTTTAAAATGATCTGTCCCCGTTTTTCAAGTCTCGCAATATTTCTTTTTTTATGAAGTTGGCAACGATCTACTACTACTACTACTACTACTACTACTACTACTACTACTAATAATAATAATAATAATAATAATAATAGTGATAATAATAATAATGATAATTCACGTAAACTCCCACCACATTCCACTCCAATGAACACACAACGTCTCCTTTACCTGAAGCTTAAGAGGGAACAGAGGACGAAAAGAGAAGGGAAGAGAGGGGAGATGAAGGGAAGGAGAGAGAGAGAGAGGAAGAGAAAGAGAGAAAAAGAGAAAAGCCAATAAGATGTAAAGGAGACAGAGAGAGAGAGAGAGAGAGAGAGAGAGAAGTAAATATACCAAAGAAGGAGATGGGAGAGAAGGAAAAAAAAAAGAGGAGGAAGAGCAAATAATCAATGAACGTGAAGGAGGAGGAAAACGCGAATGCAAAGGAGGCGAATGATAAGAAGGAGGAGGAGGAGGAGGAGGAAGAGGAAGAAGAGGAAGAGGAAGAGGAAGAGGAAGAGAAAGAAGAAGAAGAAGAAGAAGAAGAAGAAGAAGAAGAAGAAGGATAATAATAATAATAATAATAATAATAATAATAATAATAATAATAATAATAATAATAATAATAAGAAGAAGAAGAAGAAGAAGAAGAAGAAGAAGAAGAAGAAGAAGAAAAAGAAGAAGAAATGGAAGTTAAAAAACAGAAACAGAAGTAGTAGTAGTAAAAATATGGAGGAGGAGGAGGAGGAGGAGGAGGAGGAGGAGGATATTTAGCTTCCATGTGACGCTTTCATATTTCGTGTTTGTTGTTTGTCTGTCGTGAACTGCGTGCGTTTGTCTCGCTTTCTGACGCCATTATAATGATTCTCTCTCTCTCTCTCTCTCTCTCTCTCTCTCTCTCTCTCTCTTTTCCTTCCTTTCTTTCTTTCTTTCTTTCTTTCCTTCTTTCTTTCTTTCTTACTTTCTTTTTTCTTTCTTCTTTTTCTTTCCATTAATAATAAATAATAAACAACAATAAACAATAATAAAATGCTGCTACTACTACTACTACTACTACTACTACTAGTACTACTACTACTACTACTACTACTACTACTACTACTACTACTACTACGGGCCTCCATCTATTAGAGTTGCGTTGTGAGCGGTGTATTCTCTCATATCCTTTCACAAAGCAATTCATTGGCCCCACCCCGCCAATGACTGTGGCCGACAACCATCTTTATTTAACATTACAAACCTTACTATTACTACTACTACTACTACTACTACTATTACTACTGCTACCACTACTACTACTACTACTACTATTACTACTGCTACTACCACACACACACACACACACACACACACACACACACACACACACACAACGGTACACCTCGGGCTACACAGGTGGGCTATGATGCAGGTGGTGGCGGCAGACGTTACCTGTGCCGCCCAGGTGGTCGCCTCCGCCACCTGGCCCGGCTGACGCACTAATGGCACGCAAATTAAGGTTTACTGGAGGAGGAAGAGGACGCAGGGAAGCATACACACCTACTCACACACACACACACACACACACACACACACACACACACACACACACACACACACACACACACACACACACACACACACACACACACACACACACACATACCTAAATACACCTGCCCTGAACGATTTTTTTTTTTTACAGCAGAGGAGACAGTGCAAGGGCGTAAAAACGAAAGAAAAGAAAACAATAATGAAAAAAAAAACCCGCTACTTACTGCTCCTTAAACCATACATGCATACTACACGCTAACAGATATATGCATACACACACACACACACATACATACATAGATACATGCATACATAACTGCTAACATATATACGTAAGTGAGTTGGGGCTGTACAGAATCAAAAAGAATTAAAGAGAAAGGAATTAAAACAGTGATCAGCGTGTATGCGTGGTGAGCCCATGGACCTAGGTTCGAGTCCCACCGAAACACACATTTTCCAACCATCGTCGAGTGGCTGCCCAGATCTTCAATCAATCCTATATTCAGCGACTTCGGTCAAATGGAGCACCGGGGTGGCAGCATGGGCCAAACAAGAGTAATACATCACGGCAGCCACTATAAATATAATTCGCCTGCTCCACTAACGGGCTGGGCCGCCCAAAAGGCCCCTCAAGACAGCCTCCCGACGCTACAGGCAACACCTAAAAACAAAAACAAAAAAAGAACCAGGGAAACCATAGATAGATAACTCTTAACATTGCCTACTTCTTTTCCTTTCAAATCGCCTTCGCCTCTTCTACTCACGAACATAACGCTGAAAGACAATGTGAGACCGATAAAAAGGCAGACGCTTACTAATTCACTCGCCGACCATGACCGAGACCATGAACATTGTCAACCTCCGTCCCTTTTAGGAGACCGCATTCGTCGCGTTGTTATTGAGGTCGAGACGAGGTAATGGCTGGTAAAATGTACACCTTCATAAAGAACAAATAAGGTACCGTTAGAATAAGGGAGGAGGAGGAGGAGGAGGAGGAAGTGGAGGGGAGGCAGTATGGGAAGGACGCAAGAGGAGAAGGGCATAAAAAGAAGAACAATAATAATGAAGAAAATTAGTAGCAGGAGGAGGACGAATTAGAGAAGGAAGAGGAGGAGGAGGAGAAGAAGTAAAAAAAGCAGGAAATGAAGCAAAAGGGAGGAAAGAAGTGAGAGGAGAATAAGGAGTTGTTAGTGATAGAAGAGGAGGAGGAGGAAGAGAGGGAAGAGGAGGAGAGGAGAGGTGGAGGGGAAGGAGAAGGAGAGACAGAAGAATTAGAAACAAAAGAAGAATGAGAGTTAAATGAAAAAAAAAGAGCTTGAACAAGACTAAAAAAAATGTATATAAATAGAAGAAAATGGAAAATGAATAATGAGAATAAGAGAAGGTAGAAGAGGAAAATGAGGAGGAGGAGGAGGAGGAGGAGGAAAGGAATGTTGAGTTGACAATACTGTTATGTAAAAACAACTTCCTCTTTTTTTTTTTGCAAAATTAGGAGTTAATTTACTTTTATCTTCCCCTCTCCCTCCCTTTATTCCCCCTCTACCTTCTCTCATTATCTTTCTCTCTATCTCTCTATCTATCTATTTACCTGTCTATCAGTATCAATATGCAGACTCACAAAAGTTTGAGGAAGTACTTTTTTTTATATTTTTGCAAAGTTCTTAATTTTACACGGACGTTTTATTGAGCACTTTTTTTTATAATGGTGATTTTTACCACGTTCATATTTTGTGTGCTACCACTGATAACCAAAGTGCGAGATCATTCTTCCCTAATTATGGTCACTCGCTGTGCATTTTCAGACGAAGAGTGGCTTGTGGAAACGCGAGGAGGCGGAGCTGGACCCAAAATTATTATCATTACTAGAGTCAAGATTGCTTGGGTGTATTTCTAGCGGGTCTGAAAGAGAGAGATAGGGAGAGAGGGTGGGCTTGAGAGAGAGAGAGAGAGAGAGAGAGAGAGAGAGAGAGAGACACACACACACACACACACACACACACACACACACACACACACACACAACCCCCTCACACACACATACTCACACTACCGGAACTAACCCATAGACCCACAAAATGCACACACAAACACACAGACACACACACACACACACAGACACACCATAAAGAAAAAGAGAACAAACAAACACACAAACACACACAGACACACAGAGAGAGAGAGAGAGAGAGAGAGAGAGAGAGAGAGAGAGAGAGAGAGAGAGAGAGAGAGATACATCCAGCCATACACACTCTACCGGAACTCAACTTACTGGGGAGGCCAAAACTAACCCTGAGGAACGCCACTGCACATATTTCCGACTCCACCGCCGACGGGCCCCCAGGCAGCCTCAACGCCCCCCTCTTACAGCCCCCTCCTTCCCCCTCTCCCCCCTGGACCGTGGGACTCTGCGGTGAACACTAACGGAACCAAAGGGAGAGTTCGGCCCGATAATAAATTCGGCGCCGCGTTCCGTAACTGCAACGCCGACCATACAGCCTTGTACTGCCTGTGTGTGGGTGGTGGGGTGGTGGGGAGGATGGGGTGAAAGGGGGTGAGAGAGAGAGAGGGGGGGGGATGTTTAGCTATATAGTGTTTCTTAGTTCGTGGGTCAGTTGATAATTTAGGCGTTGGCTACTACTACTACTACTACTACTACTACTACTACTACTACTACTACTATTTTTACTACTACTACTACTACTACTACTACTACTACTACTACTACTACTGCTACTACTACTACTACTACCACTACTACTACTACTACTACTACTACTACTACTACTTATATTTCTTCTCGACAACTGTATGTGGTTTGTTTGTTGTAGAAGTAGTATTTAGTCAATGCATTTTTATTTTCTACTTAATTTAATCCTAACTCTACCGCTTTCTTACCGTTGAAAATAAAATAAAAATGTGTATACCTCAATTCGAAAATCTTCCTCTGTTTCTCTTTTTCCTACGGGGTAAAGCTTCAATCTGGCTTCTCTGTGACGAAAGAAAAAACAATGAATAAGAAACAGTAAGTGTGTCAGACGCATCCTGGACAGTTTAATCTCTCGTGCAGGTTACCACGTACAGGGATAACTCTTTCTTTTGTTCGATGTCCTTTTTTTTAGCAGTAGAAGTCGTTGTCTTTTCCCAGAGAACAAAAATAAAGAGGTAAAATATAGTTGACGAGGAAAGGAAAGGAAGAAAAGGGAGGAGACACTGAGGGGAAGAAGGAGAGTAAGGGGAATGAGACGATGGAAGATATTAGAACCGCGTAATAAAGGAAGTAAAGAAAGGAAGTAGAGGGAGGAAGAATAGAGAGAAATAGGCAATGAGGAGGAACAAGTATGGCCGTATATAGGAGAAAAATATATCAGCGGGCTTGTTTTTTTTTTGTGTGTGTTTTACCTTGAACTGCTTCCTCTGCTGTAAAAACGAGAAACACGTCCTTGTGATCAGATTAATTGTGACGCGGAAAATTGGCATCAAACATTAAAAAGAATATATTGTTCAAAGCTTTCCGAGGTACGCGAGTTTCCGAGAACGTTTTTTTTCTTTTTTGACTCGCACGAATAAAAAAAATAATTTATTTCTATATATTAACCGATCCCCTGAAAAAAGTTATGCCTTCACTTTAATTGATGATGTTAATAATGATGCTTCTACTACTACTACTACTACTACTACTACTACTACTACTACGACTACTACTACTGCTACTACTACTACTACTACTACTACTACTTACTACTACTACTACTACTACTACTACTATTACTACTACTACTATTACTACTACTACTACTACTACTACTACTACTACTACTACTACTACTACTACTACTACTACTACTACTACTACTACTACTACTACTACTACTACTACTACTACTACTACTACTTCTCTCTTACTTCCTCCTCTTCATCTCCCTCCTCCTCCTCATTCTCCTCCTCTTCCTCTTCCTTCTCCTTCTCATTATCATAAAAAAACAATAATAACAACGATAATAATAAAAACAAGGAGACATAAGAATACATTTTTTTGCTCTCTCCTTTCTTCTTTCCCTCTCTCTCCACCTCCAACAAGTCACCACGTTCCCCTTCTCCTCCACCTCCTCTCCCCCTATCGTGTATGTGTGAGCGGCCGTGCGTTGATTTACGAGGCGGGAGGCGCGAGAGGAACAGCCTGGCGTGGGCGGCGGAAAAGTGGGTGACTGACTTGGGCCTCCGTGGAGAAAGCGATGTATGGCCACCAGTTTGACGATCTAGCACGAGGAGGAGCTGGAGGGAGGAAGAGGGACTAAGAGGGAGTGGAAAAGGAGACTAAAGGAGGGAGGGGAAGGAGAGTTAGAGGGAGGAAGAGGGGCTAAGAGGGGGTGGAAAAGGAAATTAAAGGAGAAGAAAAGACAGAGGGAACGAGTACACGAATGAGAGGGAGAAAGAAGACATGTTAATAAGACGCTGAGGAGGAGAAGGGAAGTAAGGAAGAAGGAAAGAAAGCAGTAGAATATAGTAGCAAGGAAGTGAAAGAGGGAAAGAAGAAGAAGAAGGAGAGTAAAAGGGAGGAATGATTGTGGAAACACGTATTAGAGGAAAGAAGTAAAGGAAGGAGGGAAGGATAAGGAGGAAGAATAGAAGGGAATAGGTAAGGAAGGGGAAAAGAAGGAGGGAAAGGGAGAAAGAAGAGAAGGGAGAGGAGAAGGCACAGAGGGGGAAAAGAAGAAAAGGGAATAAGGGAAATGAAAGAAGGAAAATGTAGTGGAAACGAATATGAAAGAAAGGAAAGGAAGGAAAAGGAGGAAAGAATAAGGAATAGGGGAGGATGCACTGAGGGGAAGAAGAAACAGGAGAATAAAGAGAATGACAGGAGGAAAACAAAAAAAAGATAAAGGAAAGGAAAGGAAAGAAAGGGAGGGAGAAGAGAAAGGAGGAGGCAGCGAGAGAGGGAGAAGAAGGGAAGGAAGAGAAGGACGGAAGGAAGGAGGTGATATTAGAAGACAAGGAAGGAGGAGGAGGAGGAGGAAGAAGAGGAGGAAAGAGGCTTAAATTGGAAGGTAATGGACACGAAGATTGGAGGAAGCTGAGAAGGTGGAAGAGGATTAGAAGGAGGGAGAAGGAAGGAGAAAGGGAGAAGGAATAAGGAGAGGAGGGAGAAAGGAGAGGAGGGAGACGGAACAAGATCAAGGAGAAGAAAGAAAAAAACAGAAGGAATAGGAGGAGAAAGAAAGAGAAAGAAGTGCAGGGTAGAAGAAAGAGAAGGAAGTAGAGAAGGGAGACAGGACAGATGGAAGGAGAGGAGGAGTAAACTAAGAAACTGGAAGAAGAGGGGAATATGAAACGAACAATAAAGGAAGGAAGGAAGGAAGGAGATGAAAGCAAGGAGAGTTAGCTAGTTAATCAGTAAAAGAAGAAGAAGGAGGAGGAGGAGGAGGAGGTCGGGTAGAGAGAGAGAGAGAGAGAGAGAGAGAGAGAGAGAGAGAGAGAGAGAGAGAGAGAGAGAGAGAGAGAGAGAGAGAGAAAAGCAAAGAAGGGAAGCACTACTTAAGACGTGACAACTTTGGATTTCCTTGGAGTAGAGACAGTCATTCACTTCTGGCAGGGAAGGGGAAGATATGTGTGTGTGTATGTGTGTGTGCGTGTGTGTGGCGGGGGGGGAGGAGGATAGGGTGTGAGGGGGACTACTAGCTAACCTTCACACACACACACACACACACACACACACACACACACACACACACACACACACACACAGCCCAGTGACATAGTTTCCGCCCCTCACCAGCAAGTCACCGCAACACATCAGCGGGAGCCCTTCAAGCAGAATTTTAATAGCCCCCTCTACATCTTCCTCTTCTTCATCCTCTTCTTTTCTTTTTCCTCCTTCTCTTTCTCTTACTTTTCTTCCGCATCGTCGTTATCAGCATCTTCTTGATTTTGTTTCTGTTCTTTATCTTGTTATTTATATTGTTCTTGTTCTTTTCTGTTGTTTTTGTTTTTCTTCATTTTCTTCCTGGTTCTGCTTGTCTTTTTCCTCCCCCACTACTACTACTACTACTACTACTACTACTACTACTACTACTACTACTACTACTACTACTACTACTACTACTACTACTACTACTACTGCTGGTGCTGCTACTACTACTACTACTACTACTACTACTACTATTACTACTACTACTACTACTACTACTACTACTACTACCACCACCACTACTACTACTACTAGTCTTCTTCATCATCATCCCTTCCTCCTTCACCTTCTTCCTTTTCCCCTTTTCCTTCTCCTCCTCTTCATCATCATCATCATCATCATCATCATCATATCGCTCCTCTTTCCTCTTTCACTTAATATCTTCTCTTTTCCTCCTCCTGCTTCTCTTCTTTCTCATCCTTTGTCTCCAAATCTTGTTTAATCCACATTTGTAATTATAAGTTCTCTATGAATTCTCTCTCTCTCTCTCTCTCTCTCTCACACACACACACACATTCATTCATTTTCCTCTATTTTCTCATCTATATAAATAGGGAAAAAAAGTAACATGAATTTTCGTTTTTTTCTGATATAATCTTAAGAGAAACGTATATATGTTGTTTACGGGTTAATCGATAAACTCTTCACTATTTACAAAGGATCACCACCAAGGATATTATTGCGCATGGCTATAGTCCTTAAAACACTATAGAAGTTAAAGTCTTTAGCACGCAGAATCTTCCGTTTTTCCTTCCTTCTCCTTGTCCTTCTTCTCCTCCCCCTCGTCCACAGCCTCACTCAAGGACGCTATGGTGGTGTCAGGAGGCAGTTCAGTCATTTGAGTCTCGTCCAGAACCATTGCTTTTGTGTCATCTAAATCTTCCTTATCTTTAGTATCGTTCAGGGAAGTTACCGTATCGTCAGGAGGTAATTCCGTCATTTGAGTCTCGTCCAGAACCATCGCTTTCGTCTCATTTAAATCATCCTTCTTAGTCTCGTCTAGAACCGCCTCTTTTGTGTTGTTCGCATGCTTCGTCTCGTTGAGGGAAGGTATCGTGTCGTCAGGAGGTAGTTCCGTCATTTGGGTTTCGTCCAGGGCCATCGTAGTATCCATTGAAGTGTTCGTTTTCTTAGTTTCTCGAGGCTTATTTTCCTTGACGGGCTGGGGAGACTTGTTCTTCTTGCGGGAGAGGCGTTGCAGTGTGGCCTCGCTGGCGTTGGGCTGCCCCGGGGACCTGCTGCTTCGTCTGTGTTCCTTCCGCGATATCGTCTCCACCGGCATCTTCATGATCTCGAGTTTCTGCAGCAGCATCTTGTTGTGGCGCGGCACGATGTACAGCTTGCCCACCAGGTAGTAGCCGAACGCCGCCGCCACCGAGAGGCCGCTGAAGATTTGGAAGGTCAGCGGCGCCTTCAGGTTGTGCATCAGGAACCCGCCGAGGAAGCTCCCTGCGCTCTTGCCTGTGAAGAAGGAAGGTGCTCGGTCATTACAGTAGCTCTTATTGTGTGTGTAAAGAGTGAAGTTACTGCTTTCAACCCTTTCAGACTTATCTTGATCCTAAGACAGATTAGTGATTATGCAACGAAAAATCTTTATCCAGTGGTACAGTATTTTGATTATCTTATAAATTAAACTATTCAACAAAATGAGGTGTGTGTTTAAGTGATTAAGAATTAGTAATGGTAGTTGTAGTCGTAGCAATAGCGGTGGTAGCAGTAGTAGTAGTAGTAGTAGTAGCATTGGTAGTAGTAGTAGTAGTAGCAGTAGCAGTAGTAACAGTAGTAGTAGTAGTAGTAGAAGCGAGTAGCGGGCTTTTTTTATTATTGTTTCATTTTTTTGTGCCCTTGAGTTCCTTTGTTGTAAAAAAAAAAGAGGAGGAGGATGAGAAATAAGAATAAGAAACACCTGAAGAATAATAAGAACAAGGAACAGTCACCTAGGCCATAATGAAGCGTGGCCAGAATCCCCTGCAGAGTGGCCACGTTGCCGGTGGACGAGAGCTCCTTGCCGTAGACGATAGCGGAGGTGACAAGCAGCCCCGTGGTGACGCCCTCCAGCACCTCGAAGGGCGCGCACCAGTAGTACTTCTTGATGGCCGAGTAACCTGCGGGGGGAAGGGCTTAGTGAGGGTGAGGACACGAAGGCTCAGGAGGAGGACGTGAAGAGAGGAAAAGACAGCAAGGCAAGAGAAGATAGAGATGGCAAAAAGTAGAAAAGGAAGTTGAAAGAGAGGAAACGACGGCAAGGTAGTTGAAAAGATAGTAGGGAGAAGAGGTTGAAAAGACAGCAAGGCAAGAGAAGATAGAGATGGCAAAAGGTAGAAAAGGAAGTTGAGAGAGAGGAAACGACGGCAAGGTAGTTGAAAAGAGAGCAAGGCAAGAGAAGATAGAGATGGCAAAAGGTAGAAAAGGAAGTTGAAAGAGAGGAAACGACGGCAAGGTAGTTGAAAAGAGAGCAAGGCAAGAGAAGATAGAGATGGCAAAAGGTAGAAAAGGAAGTTGAAAGAGAGGAAACGACGGCAAGGTAGTTGAAGTCATAGTAAGGCAAGAGAAGATAGAGATGGCAAAAGGAAGAAAAGGAAGTTGAAAGAGAGGAAAAGATGTCAAGGTAGTAGACGTAATAGTGGTGGTGGTAGAAGTAGTTTTGGTTTATATTTGATCATCTTTTTTTCAATGCCATTTTATCTTATTTTATCTTATTTTATTTTATTCTTATTTTTTCAATGCCTTTTTATCTTATTTTACATTACTTCGCATCATTTCTGTCTTATTGTATTCATTTTTTTTTTCATTTCTTGACATTTTAGGAATTTCAGTTCAGTCAGTTTTACGTTATTTTTTTCTCTAACATCTTATCTAATATCTAACATCTTTTAGTAGTCATATTTTCCGTCTTTATTGAGTATCCCACTCTCCTTTTCTCTCAATTTTATACGGGACCAGGAGACTGTACTATATATTATTATTTTATCCTATATTATCATTAGTATGTTTCAGATTTATCGATGTTTAGTGATAATTTTACTCTATTTATATATTTTCATGAGACGAGGAGACGCACAGGAGGTCATATATTTGAAAACATTAAACCAATCCTTTAAAATGTTACTCCGGTTAAAGGAGAGAGAGAGAGAGAGAGAGAGAGAGAGAGAGAGAGAGAGAGAGAGAGAGAGAGAGAGAGAGAGAGAGAGAGAGAGAGAGAGGCTGAAAAACGGTCACACTAGTTCACGAGACATAAATTCAGATTCGATAACATTATGAAGGTTCGTGTGTCTCGCTCCCCGCTTCGTTTCACTGTCCCGATCCTCCCTTCGCTCCCTCCCTCCCAGCGTTGCCAAATTGTCGTACTCTGAACATTGTATTTATCATTTTTAGGTCCGAAGAATTCCGCAACCACACAAACAACGACAGAACAATAAAGTTAGCGTTAAAACTCTTATTTATTGATGTTTTTTGTGTTTTTTGCTATAGTTATCGTTCAGAAACTACGGCAATGCAATGCGATGAGTACGATACTTTGGCAATGCTGTTCCTCCCTCCCTTCGCTTCATTAGTGTCGCGGTACTTTATGAAGCGATTCGTTGCTTCATAACCGTTCGGGGCATTACGAATCGCTCTTTGTGCTTCGTTTGACTTAAAGCTTTTTGCAGTGTATGTTAAAGGTGACTTCGTGCTTGCAATATAGAAGGTGATTTGGTTGTGTGACATTCTCTCTCTCTCTCTCTCTCTCTCTCTCTCTCTCTCTCTCATATTAAAAAGTCAAATACATGTTAGACGTAATTTGAGAGCGAAAAAAAGAATAAAAGGGGGAAGTAGAGAGGGAGAGAAAGGCATAGAAGAAATGAAAATTGGAGAGAAAGAGGAGAGGAATGAGCGGAGGAAAAGTGGGGCAAAAAAATATGAAAGAGAGGGGGAGATAGACGTACAAAAATAAAAGAGATGGGAATGATAAGAGAGGAATGACGAAGGGAGGAGGATGATAAATGAAGGACAGAGGGAAGGGAGTGACATGAGGAGGAGGAAGAGAAAGAAGGAAAAAGGAAGAGGAAGAGAAAGGAAAGGAGAGGAGGAGAAGATAAAAGATAGCAAGGAAGGAAGAACGAAGGAAGGAAAGGGAGAGGAGGAGGAGAAAGAAAGGGAGGGAATGAAATCAAATTATAGCAAGGAAGGAAGGAAGGAAGGAAGGATGGAAGTAAGGAGGAAAGGAAAAAGAGGAAGAGAAAGAAAAGAAGGGAGAGAGAATATATTATAACAAGGAAGGAAGGAAGGAAGGAAGGAAGAAGGAAAGGGAAAAGAGAAAAGAAAGGAAGGAAGGGAAAATAGATTATAGCTAGTAAGAAACGAAGGAAGGAAGGAAGGAAGGATGGAAGGAGGTGAGAGAAGGCAGGAAGAAGAAGTTGACATTTGAAAAGACTTGTGAAAAACATCAAAAGTGATAATGTTCTTGAGTGCTTAAACGTGTGTGTGTGTGTGTGTGTGTGTGTGTGTGTGTGTGTGTGTGTGTTTGAGAGAGAAACATCAATTGAAATCCTGAATACGAAAACACAGAGAAAAGGAAGAAAAAAAAGCAGAAAACGGGAAATCAAACAGAGTGGAATGGAAGAGAAAAAAACAAAAAGAGGGAAGAAAGAAGGGGAGGAGGAGGAGGAGGAGGAGGAGGAGGAGAGGAAAAAAGAGAAAATTGGATAGGGAAGGGAAGAGAGAGAACACCTGCCCTTCTCTCTCTCTCTCAAAGAAGAACCAACCCTCCAATCAGCGAGGACGGGTAGGTAAGAGAGAGAGAGAGAGAGAGAGAGAGAGAGAGAGAGAGAGAGAGAGAGAGAGAGAGAGAGAGAGAGAGAATTACAGAGCCAGACATATAACCACACACACACACACACACACACACACACACACACACACAAACACACACAGAGGACAAATTTTCTACGCTTAAGTTGACCTGGTTAGAGGAAGAAGGAAAAGACTTGGCATTCAACGATGAGCAAAGAGGAAACTGCGGATCTGAACTGGTTAGTGCCGCGATGGAGGAGGAGGAGGAGGAGGAGGAGAAGAAGAAGAGCAGGAGGAGGAGGAGGAGGAGGAGGAGGAGGAGGAGGAGGAGGAGGAGGAGGAAGATAACGCGTCTGTGGTTGTATATATCTTTTTTTATTATGCAGTGAAGAGGTAACGGATGAGAGAGAGAGAGAGAGAGAGAGAGAGAGAGAGAGAGAGAGAGAGAGAGAGAGAGAGAGAGAGCGTGGGCGTGTGGGCGTGGAAATGAGTGGCCCTTTAAACAGTGTAGCCAACGAGGTGGATGAGTTCGTACAGTGTTGCCAACGTCAGTCTTCATACAAGGTCGTAAGCTCCTCCCTCCCTCCTTCCTCCCCCTTCCTCCTTCCTTCTCTTCTTCCCTCCTCTCTCCCTCCTCCTCTCATCTTCTTTCCCCCCTCTCTACCTCCCCTTTCATGGCTCTCCTTCCTTCTTCCCTCTTCCCTTCCTCCTCTCCCTTCTTCCGCTTCCTTTCTTACCCTCTTTGTCTCCCACTCTCTTCTTCCTCCTCACCTGTCTCTCTTTCCTCTCTTCCTTCTTCCATATTCCCTTCCTTCTCTCTCCCTTCTTTCCTTCCCTTCCTTTCTCCTCCCTGCTCTCTCTACCAATTCCTTTGCCTTTGTTTTCTTTTTTTTTCTCTTCTTGTTTCCCTCCTCCTCCGTCTTCTCTCCTTTCCTCCTTTCCTCCTTTCCTTCTTCCTTTCTTTAAATTTCCTTTCTACCTCTTCGTTTGCCTTCGTTTCCTCCCTCTTTCTTTTTTTCCCTCATTTCTTTCCTTCAAATTCCCTTCTCTTGTCTTTGTTTCCTCCCTTTCCTCTCTTTTTTCTTCCCTTCCTTTCCTTCAAATTTATTCTCTCCCTCTTTTCTTGCCTTTGTTTCCTCCCTCCTTCCGTCATTCCCTCCCTCCCCTGTACCCTTCCTTCCCACCCTCCTTTCTTGACATATTCTCCTCGTACCTCAGTTATTTCCTCCCTCCCTCTTCCTCTCCCTGTATTTCTCATGTCTTCCTCTATTTCTTTCTCTTCCTCTTCTTTCCCCTCCTACCATCCTTCCTTCCTTCCGTCCCTCATGGCCTCCCCTTCTCCTCCTCCTCCTCTTCCTCTTCCTCCTAATCTTTATTTTATCGTTATCTTCTTTTTCCCTTTCTTCAGCTTCTTCCTCCTTCCTCTTTCTTTTCTTTGTTCCCTTCCTTACTTTGTTTCTTGTTTCTCCCTTTCCTTCCTCCCTTCTTATCTCCTTCTCTCATTCCTTTCCTCCCTTACCTTCTTATCTCTTTTTTCCCGTTTTCCTCTTTCTTTTCTTTTTTTTCTTCCTTGATCCGTTTTTTTGTTAATTCCTTCTCTCTCTCTTTCCCTTCCTTCCTCTGTCCTTTCTTTCTCCCCTTACGTCTCATTCTCTCCATCTCTCCCTCTCTCATTCTCTCCTTCCCTTCCTCTTTTAAGCTTCTCCCTCCCTCCCTCCTTCCTTCCTTCCTTCATTCCTTCATTCCTTCACTTCCTTCCTTCCTTCCTTCCCTCCTTTCTTCCATCCTTCCTTCCTTCCTTCCATCCGTCCTTCCATCCTTCCTTCCATCCCTCCATCCCTCCTTCCTTCCTTCCTTCCTTCTTTTCTCTCTTCTCTCAACCTCCCTAGTTCAAGCTTCATGGGACTGACTAAGTAACCGGTCGCTAACACACACACACACACACACACACACACACACACACACACACACACACACACACACACACACACACACACACACACACACACACACACACACACACACACACACAAGATAAACAACTCCCGAAGCCTACATAAACTCCTACCTGCTTTAAGTTAAGGGAAGGAAGAAGCGGAAGCAGAAGAAGCAGAAAAAAGAAGGAAGAAGAAGAAGAAAAGTAGTAAGTGGAGGAAAGTAAATGGGGCCGGTGTTCTTTTTTCTCTCTCTTTTTCCTCTCTTTTTTTTTTTTTGCCTTGGATTTAAGTGAAGTCAAGTAAAAAAAGAAACGAAAAGAAAGGAATTGGGCAGAAAGGAGGGAGTGCCATGATGGAGGAGGAGGAGGAGGAGGAGGAGGAGGAGGAGGAGAAAAGTTGTAGAGAGGGAGAGGGAAGATGAAGAGAGAATTGAAAGGAGGAGGAGGAGGAGGAAGAGGAATAAGACTGAGGAAGAGGAGGAGGAGAAGGAGAAGAGGAGGAGGGTGGAACAGTAGAAGGAGAAAGAGGAAGGTGAAGAGAGGAATCAAATAGAGAGAGTAGAGATAGATGAGAAGGGGAGGAGGAGGAGGACAAGGACAAGGAGGAGGAGGAAGAGGAGAGGGAGGAGGAGGAGGAGGAGGAGGAGGAGGGAGAGAGAGAGGGAGAGAACACTTGCTCACGATTATCTGAATGACTCGTAATTGCCTGAACGATGGTCGCGGGGGGATCGTTTTCAACCCTCGAGAATCCTGCAAATTCCTCGCGTGTTGTTTGTCTTGTTTTTTTATTATTCGTCGTTTGTTTGTCTTTCTTGATTATGATGTATTGCAACCTAAGTGGAAGATTGTTTTGAAATGTTGCTGTGTTGTTTTTTTCTTTTTCCTTTTTCTTCCTTCGTCTCCGGTTGTTTTTCTTTAAGTGATGTGTTGTTAGTTTTTTTTCTTTTCTTCTCATCTTTGTTACTGTTTGGATCTGTGTTTTCTTTCGTGTTTTTTTTTTATATAAGGAATGATGTTTGTTTTGTCCCCTTGCGATTGTGTAGTTAATAAGAACACACACACACACACACACACACACACACACACACACTCACACACACACACACACTCACACTCACACACACACACACACACACATCTGTCTACTCTCTCCCACTCTTCAGCTTCTTCCTCCTTCTCCCCCTTATATTAATTTCATCCTTGTCAGCTCTCTCCTCCTCTTCAGCTTCTTCCTCCTTCCTCTTCCTCTCCTTTGCTCCCTTCTTTGATCTTTTCCTTGTTCCTTCCTTCCCTCCTTCTCTTCCCCCGACCCCTCCCCCCCACACTCACCAACACAGCGGATGGAGTAGCAAACAAGACCGAAGGCGATGGACTGGAAATAGCCGAACTTCTTGCAGATGGCCCCGGAGAAGGCGAGGAAGGGCAAGGAGGCGACGGAGGCGATGGTGGTGATGATGCCGATGAACCAGTTGGTGGCGCCCAGGTCGTGCAAGTGTAGCGGCAGGAAGTTCTCAATGAAGCCGTAACACATACCTGGCGGAAGAACGGAAGAGCGGCGAAGGGTGAGTGGGTGGAGGTGATGAATAGGAAAGGGAAGGGAGGTTGGCAAGGGCAAAGGAAGGGAAGGGAAGGGAAGGGATAGTAAAGTAGTGTAGAGTAGAATAAAGTAGTGTAAAGGGAAGGAAAGGGAAGGGATGGGTTGGGAAGGACAGGGAAGGGAAGTGAAGGGAAGGGAGGGAAAGGAAGTGAAGGCATGGGATGGCAAGGGAAGGGAAGGAGAAGGGAAGGTAAGGGATGGGAAGGGAATAAGAGGAAAGGAAAGGAAAGAGAAAGAAAAAGAAGGAAAGTAAAGTAAAAGGAAGGGAAGGGAAGGGAAGGGAAGGGAAGGGAAGAAGAGGAAAGGAAAGGAAAGAGAAAGAAAAAGAAGGAAAGTAAAGTAAAGGGAAGGGAAGGGAAGGGAAGGGCAGACGGCTCACCCTCCCGTCAGCCCTTTAAAGACTCACCCGAGATGAACACGACAAGCAGCAGCAGCAGCACCTCCACGTTACGCATCAGCCGACACGTGCTGAGGCAGAGGCTGGAGGCGGGGCTCTTGAAGCGTAGGTCAACCTTCACCAGGATGAAGGCGCAGAGCACCTTCATGGCGAAGTACAGCAAGTACATCACACTGCGGAGAGAAGAGGAAGTACTAGCGAGACTGAATATTGAAACTTCAGTGAGCCATTATATGCATGCTGTCCTTGCAATCATTGACACCTTCGTAAGCTACTCTAATCTGACTTTAATCTGCAGCCTTCGTGTGTTACCGCCGAGTGTTGCCTTCGTGTGTTCCCGCCTCTCATTGAGATCTTCGTAAGTTACTCTAGACATGCTGCTGTTCCACTCTACAAGCTTGGCGTGTTCCCTACGGTGGCCACAAGTACCTTCCCCGCACTCACTGGTAGTCGGTGTAGTGCCCTCCCTTCCCGGTGTAGTCGATGATGAGGCCCGTGAGCGGCGCGAACACCATGCCGCCGATGGAGCCGTAGATGCGCTGGAGGCCGTAGTCGTAGCCGAACTCCTTGAGGATGGCCACCACCGCCACCTCGAACAGCGTGTACGTGAAGCCGAGGAGCAACTTGGTGAAGGTGTTGATGGAGATGAAGAGCCAGAAGCTGAGGGCCACGTTGTGCTCCACGCTGCCAGGCCGCTTCTCACACGTGTTCTTGTGCGGCAGCTGAGCCAGGCAGTGGAAGTGGCAGGTGACGGCCGCCTGCTCCTTCTCGAACTTGGGGCTCTCCTCCATCACGAGCTTAGGGATGCTCACGATCTTCGGCACGGCGCCCTTGACGCACTCGAAGCTGTTGATCGCCTCCTTGGACATGGTGTAGTTGATGACGGAGATCTCAGAGCCTGTCTGCGTGGCTCCCGACAGCGGCAGGATGAGGTTGTGGATCTCGAAGGACCGCGGCATGTTCTCCGCCTTCCGTGTCCTGTTGAGGTTCTTCCTGAAACACTTCTGGTGCTTTTCCCTGTCATCCGTGCCGCCTTGGATCTTGCACACGTGGAATAGCGTAGTGTTCACGGCTTGGAGGACCTTGAGTTTCTTTATGTCTTTGACCAGCTTCGAAGGGATGACAATAGCGGGGTCGGGGCACGTGTAGCCGCAGTTCTTGGCTTCCAGAGAGGGCACCGTCAGCGTCGCGTCCAGGAAATCACACTTGTCCTTGTCGCCATCGGGAGGGACGGGCGCGAGGACGAAGCTGGAGTCGTCGCACGTGAGGCTGAAGGTCACTGTGTCGGAATACTTCGGCGTCGTGCGCGCGGGAGGGATGGCCACGGTGAGCAGGGCCACCAAGCCGCTCAGGGCCACCGTGAACACCAGGAGGCACTATGGGGGAGAGACGGAGGAGGGGGGGTTAGTAGAAGGAGAAGGAAGAGGAGCAATGGTTGGAGGAGGGAGCTAATGAAGAGCGGTAGAGGAGAGTGATATGACAGAGATGTTGGAGAAGGAAGAAGAAAACGAAGAGAATGAGGAGCAGGAAAAGGGGGAGGAGGAGGAGGAGGAGGGAGAGAAGACGAGAGAGAAGGATGATGAGTGGCAGCATAAGTGGCAGGAAGAGAGCGACTGAAGGAGGAAAGAAAAGGAAAGGAGAGCATGAGGCAAGAAGAGATGAAAGAAAAAAAAACTTACATGCTAACACGCCATTGAAACCACGACATATACAGAATAACAGGAAGGAAAAAGAAGTCACTAACGATAACAGAAGTGACGGAAGCGTAAGAAAACAGCAACGAATAAGTGACACAGCGAAGGAAAGGAGAAACGGAAGGAGGTGATTATAAGGACAAGGTCAGAATTGTTAACGCAAGCGACATTACTCGTATTGTAGTAAAACACACTAACATGCAATTGACGGTCTTTTAAGTCACGCACACACACACACACACACACACACACACACACACACACACACTAAACGAACTCAACCACATCACACACACACACACACACACACACACACACACACACTAAACGAACTCAACCACATTAGAAACACACACACACACACACACACACACACAGACACATACACTACTAGAACTCAACCACCTAAGAAACACACACAAACACATACACAATATAAGAATTCACCCATCTTACAAACACACACACATCAAGACGTCAAAAACCTAAGAAACACACACAAACACACGCACTACAAGACCTCAACCACCTTAGAAACACACACGCACACACACATACACATAACACAACACAGCTCTCATACACTTTCCAAAAAAACAATCTAGCACACACACACACACACACACAACACATAACACATCACAACACAGCTCTCACTCCCTTACCAACAACTCTTACAACAAGGCGAGTGAGTGACCGTCGATAACTAACCCGGAAATTCCCTAGTTTGTCCGCGATGATCCCCGCCAAGAGAGGAGCGAAGATAGGGATGATCGGGCTGATGGAGAAGATGAGGCCTGTCTCCTGCAACGTCAGCCCTAGCGCTCGCAACAGTAACGGTGTGAAGGGAGCCACGCACTGAGTCGCTGGAGGAGGAAAGGTGAAAATGGTTACTCAGCGGGAGAGAGATGATGTGAATATAGTAAGGGTGCAGAAAGGACAGTAACATAGTAGGGTGACAGGATAAAGAAGAAGAATGAATCACAAGGAGAATGAAAATAACAGAGGAAGAGGTGCAGGAAGGTAAAAGTCAGGTAAGGTAAAGTAAGTACGGTAAAATGAGATGAAGTAAGTTAGTAAAGGTGAAATTGAGGTCATACGCTATATTTTGAAATTAAGTATATATAGGAAAGGTAAAGTTGGGGGTTTGTGCTAACCTGAGATGAAGTATATTTAGTAAACGTAATTATTGGGGGCATTCGCAAAACTGAGATGAAGTAAAGTCAGTAAAGGTAAAGTTAAGGGGCATATGCTATAGGTTCCTCGTTAGTCGTTGCCCCAGTGCTCGTCTCTGTCACAATGACCTATATAGGAAAGCTGAAAGTGAAGATATATCCCGTTTGCGAAAAAGAAAACAATATCAGAGGTTAAATGTAAGAACAGAGTGATGTCATATAGAAGATGGACCCCGTCTGCAAAAACAACAACAACAACGACAACAACAACAACAACAACAATAGCAACAACAACAACAACAAGAATAGCAACAGCAGCAGCAGCAGAAATTCAAACGTATAAGAAGCAAAGTGAATGTTTTGTAGCAACTGAAATCATATACAAACCTCGAGAAAATTCCAAACAAACAAAGAATAACAAAGTGAAAGAGAAAGTGTATTCTGTAGAAGAAGAAAAAAAAAAAAACTACCACGTACTCTCTTTAAAAAATAAAACCTCCGAGTAACTAGAAACTCTTACGGGGATGAAACAAAAAAAGACAAATTAAAACAGTACCGACGCAAATACATGTCGCTTATAAAGAAATCTCGTTGGTGGGGAAAAGCGCTGTAGAATATGAAGAGCGGTAAAAGTTCAAGAGTAAAACAAAATAAAACAGTACCACCGCTAGTGCATGTCTCTTATAATGTAATCTCGTAGGTAGGGAAAAGCCTTTATAAAATATGCAGGGAGTTGTATTCGAGGGGAGAAATTACGCACAACTCTCTCTCTTTAAAAGCCTTGCAGTAATTATAGTCTTTTGCGTGAAGGTGTAATTAGTCTCACCTGCTAAAAACCTGCACACCTTTTACCGAACGTTGTCGCCAGGTAAGTACAGAGAGAGAGAGAGAAAGAAAGGGAAAGGGAAGGGTGGGGGAGAGAGAGAGAGAGAGAGAGAGAGAGAGAGAGAGAGAGAGAGAGAGAGAGAGAGAGAGAGAGAGAGAGAGAGAGAGAGAGAGAGAGAGAGAGAGAGAGAGAGAGAGAGAGAGGGAGAAAGCAAAAAAGAAAGAAAGAGGGAGAGTGAGAGTGAGAGAGAGAGGGAGGGAAAGGGAGAGAAAGAGAGACGATAAATAAAGACACAAGGGAAAGAATAGGAAAGAGGAGATGCTGGCGAGGAGCGAGAGAGGTAGTAAATAGAAAATAAAGAAAAGAATAGGAGAAAAAGAGAAAGATGGAGGTGGAGGAGAGGAACAAGAAAGACAGGTGGCTTAGAAACAACAGAGAAAGGAATACAAAAAACAGAAGTGGAGGAGAATAAGTAAATAGAGAAGAGGGGGAAAGAAAACGGAAAAAGACGAGAAAGGAAACAGAAAGAAGAGGTACAGGAAAAATCAGAACAGGCAGTAAAGTAGCAGAATAACGCAAAAGAATAAAGTAGAAGGATAAAGTAGAAAGAGAACGCACAAACAGACAGACAAGAAAGAAAAAGAAATGCATGAAGGATAATTAAATAGGAGAAAAAGTAGAAAAAAACGAGCTAAAAAGAGAGAAGAGAAAACAAAAGAAAGGAGGTGCAAAAAGTAGAAAGACAGGCAGGAAAAAAAAGAGGAATAATGAACCACCAAGAAAAGAGAAAGATGAGAGAAAGAAGAGGCACAGCAAGGAATAAAGGAAAAGAAAGCAGTAGAAGAAAGGAGCCCAAAGAGAGAAGAAATAAGGGGATACTAATAAGGTACTGATGGTACGAAGGCCGGGTAGGACATGTAGTAATGGGCTCGAGGGGACCCTCCGTCTGTATAATCCGAAAACTTCGAAAAAATCACTTTCAGAAAAAAAGACTCCTCTGTCATCGCCCCATACTCTGTGAAAGTGTCAGGTGTCTACGACGAAATTTTCCCTGTCAAAAAAAAAGTTATCATGGGTATCTCTGAGTAGTCCTTCCTCTGCCTCCTCCAGTTTTTTTGTTTTACGGCCTTGTTTACACCATTACACACGATGTAGGCTTTTGCTTGCCTAATTTTTGTGATATTTTTGTAAAAATATGTCACTGCTCCTGATATGGCATCATCCCTTGACGAGAGCGCCTGGCTGTGTGCTGCTCCCCCCGCTGGGCAGTCTCTGAGAAATCGACCATTTTCTCAAAACGTAAGTTTTTGGTTTTTGAAGCGACACTCCTCCCTTAACCCATGATAAAAGTGATGGCATCATGTGAAAGCTGAAATAAAGATAAAATTTTCGTCCGAAAAACATTTTCGGTATTTCCTTCAATCATGATATAGATTTTTTTCTCTCGGTTTCGAGGGACATAAAATCTTTGAGTTATATTTTTTTCATAAAGATGATACATTTTCGAAATGTTTTATGGACGAATTGTTGCAGTGGGTATAAATATTTTGTGGACGAGCAGTTAAAGGCGTACTATGGAAAATAATGGAGGTCTGTTCCATAGAATTAAGTCGTTTTTTCCGAAGAAAAAAAATATTCGTCCAAACTTCATCAAATATTCAGGATCTTAAAATTACCTTATAACAATGATAGGTATAATAAAAATGTTCTGAGGAGCCGAAAAAAGGTTCGCATTCAAGAGTAAGAGACGGAGGGTTCCCTCAAGTACGATAAACACAGATTCAACAAGAACATAGGCGAGAATTGCTTTACCAACAGAGTGGTGAATGAGTAGAATAGGCTTGGCAGTCACGAGGTGAGTGTCAATACAATGGACAAACTAAAAATATATTTGATGAGTTCATGGACAGTGATGACTGTGCGGTTATAGGTTCACAGGAGTTGCCTTGCATAGGGCTACCGGCCTCTTGCAGACTCCTTATGTTCTAATGTTCTTGTGTTCATCTCCGGCGCATTGGCCCTGGAGCCTGTGGTGGGCAAGAACATGTCACCCCGGGACACTGGGCCAGTGTGACACCCGGGATGCCACAGTCTACCTTCCCCAGGTGTCCCCAGGTAGTACCCATTTATCGGCCAGCCCGAGAGGGAGGACGAGCAGCTGGGTGGCTGCGCGCCGCTTAACCTCACCTCAGACACAACACTCGCCGCCCCGACCATAGAAGAATACATCACGAAGGAACAGGAGGAATAATGCATAGATTTCGGACACGAGGAGAAGAAAAGACGAAGAGAAAAGGCGCTCTCAGTGAAGGGCCACGTTCCGGAGTGCTGCGGCGGCCGTGAACGGAACGGAATAGAACGGAACGGATTACCACGTTCAGGAGTGCTGCGGCGGCAGTGAACGGAACGGAATAGAACGGAACGGATTACCACGTTCAGGAGTGCTGCGGTGGCCGTGAACGTAACGGAATAGAACGGAACGGATTACCACGTTCAGGAGTGCTGCGGTGGCCGTGAACGTAACGGGATAGAACGGAACGGATTACCACGTTCCGGAGTGCTGCGGTGGCCGTGAACGTAACGGAATAGAACGGAACGGATTACCACGTTCAGGAGTGCTGCGGTGGCCGTGAACGTAACGGAATGGAACGAAACGAAAGTGAACGATATGAAACGAAAAGACCGGGCACGGATTTGCACCTCCAGGCTGCGGTGGACAACCCAGGGCCCGGCGGCAGCGGCGACGCCCTGCTGGGGACGCCCGCTCCAGGGGGGGTCCAGGGGTCACGCCCTAAAGGGGGACCCCAGGGAGGGGCCACGCCCAAAAGGGGGGCCACGCCCAAAAGGGGGGCCACGCCCTAAAGGGGGGCTACAGGGGGGCCACGCCCTAAAGGGGGGCCACAGGGGGGCCACGCCCTAAAGGGGGGCCCAGGGGGGCCACGCCCTAAAGGGGGGCTCCAGGGGGGCCACGCCCAAAAGGGGGGCCACGCCCTAAAGGGGGGCCACAGGGTGGCCACGCCTTATAGGGGGGCCCAGGGGGGCCACGCCATAAGGGGATCCCCAGGGGGGCAACGCCCTATAAGGGGGGCCTCAGGGGGGCCACGCCCTGGATGGGCTCCCCCAGCCAGGGGCCGCCACCTCCGCCGTACTCTAGCGTTGGCGCCTGTTGCCTGGACGTCTTAATCCTCGTCCTCCAGGATGAGTTCCTGGAGGGAGGCCTCAATGGCGGCCACGACTTTATCAGCCTCCTTACGGAGGGTTTCCTCCAGGATGAGGTCCTGGAGGGAGGCCTCAATAGCGGCCTGGACTTTAGCAGCCTCCTTGCGGAGGGTCTCCTCCAGGATCATCTCCAGGAGGGAGGCCTCGATTAAGGCCACGACTTTGTCAGCCTCCCTGCGGAGGCTGACAAAGTCGATCTCGAGAGGGCCGGCAATGGGCACCTCCCGTCGGTGTCGAGGAGACACCTTAGCCGCGGCGTAGGATCGAGCCCCGTCGCGGCCACGGCGGGCTGCGGCGTCTCGGGCTTCTGCCACTCTCACTGCCCGCTGATCGGGCTTCACCTTGTGGAAGGAGACAGTGTACATTGTCATTTTTTACTTCTTTGAGTATATAAAAAGATGTATTTCGCGAAGCTGAAGGTGTGCACACGTCCTGTTCACTACTACGATGGTGACCACCGCAGTAGTGAACACACACACACACACACACACACACAGGAGAGGTGAACAAAAAACACATGTTACCTTCAGCCTTCAGGCAGTGGTGAACAAAACAAACAAGACAAACTCCCCTCACTCCCCTCTTCCCTCCCCTCTCTCCTCCCCTCACCTCCTCGCTCCTCCCCTCACCTTGGCGTCGGTCCTTAATTCAACCTTTAGTAGCGTATTCACAAAAGAGAACATGACGTCGATCCCCGCCCCGAGGAATATTTTTCAATGCCCTGAAGAACATACGCTTGCGTTGACCGATATTGATGTTAGTGAAGTGCGTGCGTACCTGCAAAAAAATAGATCCAAATAAATCTCCGGGTCCCGACAATTTATCTCCTCGCGTGTTAAGAGAATGCAGTCAACCGCTAGAATTACCCATAACGTTAATGTTCAACAAGTAATTTGCACAGACAAGTGTGTCTTTTGCGTGGAAAAAAAGCCAATGTTACCCCGATCTTTAAAAAAGGAGATAAAAAACAAGCCAGTAATTATCGTCCTATCAGCCTTACGTCTGTTCTAATTAAACTATTCGAAAAAATAATCAGGGATAAAATGATCACTTTCCTTGAAACAAATGATTTGATAACTGATTATCAGCATGGATTTCGTAGAAATCGATCTTGCCTTACCAACTTATTAACTAATTAACCTTTTAGGGCGCTCCATATGACGTAATTTACCTAGACTTTCAGAAAGCGTTTGATAAAGTTCTCCACGTTAGGCTTATTTCAAAACTGCGTTGCCACGGTATTATTGACCATCTGTGTGCGTGGATTCATGACTGGCTCACAGACAGACAACAGCGTGTAGTTCTTAATGATGAGGCATCCGATTGGCAACCCGTAGCCCGTGACGTGCCCCAAGGCTCGGTCCTGGGGCCAACACTATTCTTAATTCACGTGAACGATTTAGAGACTGATGTCCTATCAAAAGTAGGAGGTACGGTAACGAACAGTAAAAATTGCGAGAATATTCAATCAGATTTAATAAGACTTACCGACTGGAGCGAAAAATAGCAGATGTGTTTCAATTTAGATAAATGTAAAGTAATGGAAGAAGGAACAAGACAGCAGTAAAGTAATAAAGTAGAAAACGAACCACAAAGAGGGGAAAGGAAGACACGAGGAGAGGGAGAATAAGAAAGTAGGATAAAGTAACAGAACGAAACAGAAAAAAAAACAAGTGTAAGAGACGAAAACAAAAGAGGTGGAGGAAATCGAATAACACAGACACATAAAGTAAGAGAAAGAAGCATAATAAAGATAAGAGAAAGACCAAATAAATAAGAGGAACAGCCAGGGCGCAAGACAAGGCAGTAAAGGCTACCGTACATTTACCAGCAAGTACCTTTCCGCCCGAGCCGCTCCTGCATAGCTCTCGCATCTTCATGGATTCCCACGCTCGTAAGACCCAGCCAGGTGTGCAGCGCAGGTGTTCCGGGATCGTGTGCCCTCCGTGAACCTTTGTTACGTGTGGGGGAGAGGGGCGAAAAGAGGAGGAGGAGGAGGAGGAGGAGTGTGTGTGTTGGGGGAAGTGTGTATGTGGAGGGGAAAGAGGGGAGCATGTGTGTGTGTGTGTGTGTGTGTGTGTGTGTGTGTGTGTGTGTGTGTGTGTGTGTGTGTGTGTGCTACAGAGGGACTTTTTTCTAAACCATGACGAACAGCAAAATATAATAACGTCCAATGATTCACTCACTCTAATATGCATTGGATTCTCTTTATTTTTCGTTTCTCATTTTCTTTATCATTGTCTTTTTTTGTTCGTTTCCGCCGATCCAATTAGTGTCTGCGATTGTTTTTTTTTTTTGTCTTCCTTTTTTCCTGCAGTACTGTGTTTGATTTTTGGTTTTGAAGCGCACGTTTGATGATTAAGTTTATCACGGCGGAGTTAACTGTTTATCAATTTAAACTCTTAATATCATGTATGGCCACGTACTTTGATGTTTTTGTTTGTGTGTTTGTGTTGTTTTAACCTCATACAGCAAATCGCATCGCTCGGAAAACAGAGGTATATGATTTTCACTTTTTTTCCCTCCAATTTGAGGACATATACCTTATCTAACACGTGCTTTCATTTGTATTCTAGTCTTGCTCAAAGTCCCAAATACTCAAAAAGGCCAACGTGACAGAGATGAGCACCGCCACCACGCGCAGCTATAGCGTAGGGTCCCAACTTTACATTACCTTGTCTTGAAATGCCATCCTTGTATCGAATTTTGCCATCGTCTTTCCTTTCCGCAACTTCACCTCACCTAAACCTATCTGAAACCAAACTACCTTGACATCTATAACAATCCTGACTGACTTAAACCTTTCAAAATCTAACCAAGGCAGACCTAACATGACCTTACCTAACCAAACCACACCTGACCTAACCTAACCAAACCAAACCAAATCACACCTGACCTAACCTAACCAAACCACACCTGACCTAACCTAACCAAACCACACATGACCTAACCTAACCAAACCACACCTGACCTAACCTAACCAAACCAAACCAAACCACACCTAACCAAACCCAACCAAACCACACCTAACCTAACCTAACCAATCCCAACTCTGTATAAGCTTAAACTCCCGAATTGTTATATTAGTTTTATCATTTTTTACGTAAGTTATATCACCTGCTGACATCTGTAATCATGTCTTTTATTTTTTGCCATGTACTTTTCTTTCTAAATGTCGTATCACAAAATTTTATCATGTCGGAAATTTTAAACTCCACATCCATTGGTTTTTTTTTCAGCATCAGGACGCAATTCCCAAAACCTTAATTCACCATGTATTTTTCTTTCTAAATATCGCATCACAAATCATGTCGGAAACTCAAACTCCCGATCCATTATTTTTCAGACTCAGGACGTTACGTATTTTACAAAACTCTAATCCCGCATGTCCTACACTCTCGCAATATCCTCCGCCGGCACACGCACGCACGCAGGGAATCCTCAGGAGACGGACGGAGCGAGAATTTTCATCGTGAGATTGGCCAGAGGAGCAAACTTGGCCCTCTGGTGCTGCCCAAACTTGGCGTCGGTCATTTGTGTTGCTTCGGACCCGCGGGGGACGAGCTGCCATCAGGGGAGAGGCGCGGCGTGAGGGAAGGGAGAGCAAAACTTGAGGAAATCCTGTGTTTGAGGCCGGGTGGGGGACAGGGAAGGGAGGGTTGGGGTCGTAACACACACACACACACACACACACACACACACACACACACACACACACAAACAGATGCCTCCGTTTATTCTCATCTTCTCATTTATCTCTAAGACTGTTCTCCTCCTTCCCTCCTTCTCCCTCCCAAACCACCATTTTAGCTGCACTTTTAGAGCAAGCACAAGTTAGCTGACCTTCTTTCTTCATTATTACTGTACTTACTTCGTTCTTGCGTGCTTCTGTTTGTCTTCCCTTCTGTTTATCTTTTCGCTTTGTTTTCCTCCGAGTTTTAAGTTTTTTTTTTATGTATTTGTGTGATTGTGTGTCCGTCTGTCTATCTGCGTGGCTGCCCGACTCTCCCTGCGCGCCATTCCACATTCCGTCTCTCTCTCTCTCTCTCTCTCTCTCTCTCTCTCTCTCTCTCTCTCTCTCTCTCTCTCTCTCTCTCTCTCTCTCTCTCTCTCTCTCTCTCTCTCTCTCTCTCTCTCTCTCTCTTCATTTCAATTCCCTTTATCCTTTTATCTCTCCCTTTTTCTTCCCTCTCCCAACTCCATTTCCTCTTCCTCTATCTCTTTTCCTGTAGGTACTCTCACGGTCAGCCTAACGTAACTCAAACCAAACCAAACCTAACCTAACCTAACCAAACCAAACCAAACCAAACCAAACCAAACCTAACCTAACCAAACCAAACCAAACCAAACCAAACCAAACCTAACCTAACCTAACCAAACCAAACCAAACCAAACCTAACCTAACCAAACCAGACCAAACCAAACCAAATCTAACCTAAGCAAACCTAACCAAACCTAACCAAACCAAACCAAACCAAACCAAACCAAACCTAACCAAACCAAACCAAACTTACGAAACCAAACCAAACCAAACCAAACCAAACCAAACTTACGAAACCAAACCTAACCCAAACCTAACCAAACCAAACCTAACCTAACCTAACCTAACCTAACCAAACCTATCCTAACCTAGCCTAACGCAGCCTTATCAAACCTAACCAAACCTAACAACACATAACCAAACCTAACCTAGCATGACCACTCCTAACCTAGCATAACCACTCCTAACCTAGCATAACCACTCCTAACCTAGCACGACCACTCCTTACCTCCCATAATCACGAAGAAGGTCAACTTAAGGGGCGCCAGTCGTAGGGTCGTGAAGTCCTGCCAACATGACAAGGCCGCCCTTCTGCCCTCCTGACGCAGACGCTCCCCTCCCTGCCGCGCCCTCCATGACAGCTGGCGGCGGGTGCTCATCCTGACGAGGCGTGGGTGGCGTGAGGGTCTGGGGCGTGGCGTGGGGCTAAGCGGGGCGTCACGGGCCTAGGAAGGGAAGAGGAGTTGTTTTAGAGAAATGAAGAGCATCCGGGAAGTGAATGTGTTATACGGGCACAGGAAGGAAGTGATGCGGCGTTCTGGGATGGGATGCTGTGTGGGGAGAGGAGACGGGAGATTGGACATGGTAAGGAGGATGAGGGAGCTTGTATATATGGGTAAGGGAGGGAGAACATGTGTGAAAGTATACGTATGAGGAGATGGGCTTAGGAAGGAAGGGATACTGTGTGGGGATAGCGATGGGAGTTGGGACATGGCTAAAGGGATGGGAGGACGCGTGTGGACTGTGGAAGCGCTGTGTGAGGATATGGGCTCAGGAAGAAAGTTGTGCTGCGTTGTGTGATCGGATGCTGTGTGGGGATAGGAAATGAGAGATTGGACACAGTGAAAAGGCTGAGGGATATGGATAAGGATAGAAAGGAAATATGTGTGTGTTGGGGGGAGGGGAAGGGTTGGCTGTTTGTGAAAGAGGAGAGTGTGGGTAAGAGGTCGGGTACGAATGTGTGTGTGTGTGTGTGTGTGTGTGTGTGTGTGCCCCCTAATCAGTCACTGTGTCAATTACGAGAGAAGTCTGAAGTCAAGTCGATCTAATTTCTTCCTCTGTTCGTTTCTTTTCCTTCAATTTTCGTTACAATTCTTTCCCTCCGTCTTTGTTCACTTGTCTTATCTTCCCTATACTTTACTTCTCCTTATAGTTCGGAAAAGTAAGAGAGGAAGGGTAGAGAAAAGAGGAAAAAGAGGAGGAGTAGAGGGAAGAGGAAAAAGGGAAAGAGTAGGAGGAAGAGTAAGAGAGGAAGAGTGGAGAGAAGAGGAAAAAGAGAAAGCGTAGGGGGAACAGTAAGAGAGGAAGAGTAGAGGGAAGAGGAAAAAGAGAAAGAGTAGGAGGAAGAGTAAGAGAGGAAGAGTGGAGAGAAGAGGAAAAAGAGGAAGAGTAGGGGAAGAGGAAAAAGAGGAAGAGTAGGGGAAGAGGAAAAAGAGGAAGAGTAGGGGAAGAGGAAAAAGAGGAAGAGTAGGGGAAGAGGAAAAAGAGGAAGAGTAGGGGAAGAGGAAAAAGAGGAAGAGTAGAGGGAAGAGTAAAAAGAGGAAGAGTAGGGGAAGAGGAAAAAGAGGAAGAGCGGAGGGATGAGAAAAAAAGAGGAAGAATCGAGGTAAAAGGAAAAAAAAAGGAAGAATAAAGGGAAACGGAAAAGGGGCTGTAAATTGCTACTCTCCAAGGGGGAAAAAATAGAGAGGAAAATAAAGAACACAAGCTCATTAATATTCTTTGGGTAAATGAACAACACAAAATACGATCATTAAATAGATTCGGAAAAAGAAGAGGAGGAGGAGGAGGAGGAGGCAACTGCGCAGAAGAGTTGTAAATCAATGCACTTCCCAAAAATTAAGCAAGTAAAAAAAATAAGTAAATAAACATAATTAAAAAAGAAAACCTCACCTTATTTATATTCTTAGCGCCAATGAGCGACATGAAAACAAACTCACTAATACATTGAACGCCGTGATTTACTTTTGCGAACCCGGAAACGAATTATATTTTCATTTTGCGAGCGCTTTAATTGCAAAAAATACTTAAATAAATAAATAAACAGTAATGAAAATGAAGATAATTATAAAAAATGAAAAGGAAGAAAACCTTGAAGTCATATTTCTAGGCGGCCCGAGAGGAACATTTAAAGAAAACCGACTTTGGAAGATTTTGTACTTGGAAATCAAAATAATAATCAGTTTCTGTTGTTGTTGTTGTTGTTGTTGGTGGTGGTGGTGGTGGTAATGGTAGGGGTGGTGTTGGTGGTAGGTTTGTAGTGGTATTCGTGGTAGTGACATAGACGATACGGTGGTGGTGATATTAATAAGGCTGATGGTGATGATCGTGGTGTTGGTAGTGGTGGTAGTGGCTGTGGTGATACGGTGGAGGAGGCCCTGAGGTGTTGCTGTAATGGTGGTGGTGGTGGTAGCGATGGTGGTTGTAGTCGTCAATGTAGGAAGTGGTAGTGAAGTGGTGGTGATGGTGAATGATGTTAGTTACTTATTGAACTGGTTATGGTGGTTGTAAGGGGGGGGGCGGGGGGGGGATGTTATGTAATGGCTGGTGGTGGTGGTGGTGACGGTGGTGGCGGTCAGGTGGTAATGTGGCTGAATGAAATTTAATTGTCAGAATTCTAAACGACCTTGACTGTTGCTGGGAGTTGTGTATGTATGTATGTATGTATGTATGTATGTATGTCTCACTCACTCACACACTCTCTCTCCTTGTCCTCTTTCTTTCCCTATCTCTCTTTCTCTCCTCCTTCCCTCCCTTTCTCTCTCCCTCCCTCCCTCTCTCCCCCATGCACCCTTCCCCCTTCCTTAACACACAATCTTCCATCTCTCCTTCCGTTTCAACACTCACAACAAATTATTCTCCGGGGCGAGGAAGAACACACGACACGCCACGCCGCTTCATTCCCCTTAATAACACCAATTTGCAGAGTCCCGCCACCGCACATTTCACCCTTACAGCTTCTCCCTTTCGCTCCCTTTCCTCTCTCTCTTTCCCGCTGGTCCCCGAATCATCTGTCCGCGTGAGAGGTGTAATTGTCGCCTTGCCATAACCATCAGCAGCTTCAGTCATGCGGTATATATTAGAAGAGGTGTATCAGAGGTGTATTAGAGGTGTGTTAGAAGTGTATTAGAGGTATATTAGAAGATATGTAATTGTTCCCTTGCCCAAACCATCAGCACCTTCAGTTATGCGGTTTATTAGAAGTTACTGTTTTCAATGAAGTGACGGATGAGTGGTTGATTGGTGTGATGGAAGGGCTGTTTTGTGTGTGTTTAGATGGGGTGAGGGTCCGTGTGTGTGTGTGTGTGCGTGTGTGTGTGTGTGTACAATTATGAGTTCTCTGACCTCTCTGAATTAAAGCCGTGTGAATGAATGGATGCGAAAGACGAAGAAAAACTACCACAGGATCATCTTTTTATCGAGTGCTCTGTTTGCCTGTGGTCCTGTCTCTGTCACGTCTCACAAACCTGCGTCAGCGCCTCCCCCTGCCTCCCTCATCTATGCTATTGGTGTAAGGCGAGGTGCGTCGAGAGGGATGCGTCCTGGGCCGAGGGTAGCGGGGCACTGAGGTCTGAGGGTCACGATCACTGGCACTGGCTGGCGAGGGATGCACCTGGTGTCTGTGGGGCGGGAAGTGCCAGACTCACCACTCACTTAGGGTCATGTTCTTAAACGTCTCGGCGCACAAGCACACATATTTGACACGGTTTTCGTAGGAGTTTGGGACGTTTTCACGGGTAGTTTTATGACCGTCGTGTTAGTTTGACCCTTCTTCTGTACCATGAACCTAAGAAGACACTCACGAGGACTCGATTCATCTTCTTTTTTGCCCTTTGGAAATAGTTGATGTGATGAGGGTTGGAGGCGTCTGACAATACCGATCTTTGGCACCGCTGAGCTCCCCTTTAAGGCGCTCTGTTTTGTCACTTCTACCTGTTTGCGAGGAGTCTTCTTCGGGGTGTTTTTTTTTCATCCATTTCTCGAGGGTAAGTTCCATATTCTCACACGTTTCGAGACTTCCACACTCACTCATTTGGTAAGGATTTTTCAGAGGCTATTGTGGGTATTTCCATGTGTTGTTTTATGAGTCTAGTGATAGTTTGATTAGGCTTTTGCACCACGAATATGAAAACCACTCATGGGCATCCGTCTGATCTCCTTTGTGGACTCTTGAAATATTTGTTATGAGAGATGAAAGCGTCTGTGTCCGTGACTGATACTTCTACGACAAATTTGTGAGGAAAACCTGAGTCTGAGTGAGGAAAACCTGAGTCTGAGTGAGGGAAACTGAGTCTGAGTGAGGAAAACCTGAGTCTGAGTGAGGAAAACATGAGTCTGAGTGAGGAAAACCTGAGTCTGAGTGAGGAAAACATGAGTCTGAGTGAGGAAAACCTGAGTCTGAGTGAGGAAAACTTGAGTCTGAGTGAGGAAAACCTGAGTCTGAGTGAGGAAAACATGAGTCTGAGTGAGGAAAACCTGAGTCTGAGTGAGGAAAACCTGAGTCTGAGTGAGGAAAACCTGAGTCTGAGTGAGGAAAACTTGAGTCTGAGTGAGGGAAACCTGAGTCTGAGTGAGGAAAACCTGAGTCTGAGTGAGGAAAACCTGAGTCTGAGTGAGGAAAACCTGAGTCTGAGTGAGGAAAACCTGAGTCTGAGTGAGGAAAACCTGAGTGGGGAAAACCTGAGTCTGAGTGAGGAAAACCTGAGTCTGAGTGAGGAAAACCTGAGTCTGAGTGAGGAAAACCTGAGTCTGAGTGAGGAAAACCTGAGTGGGGAAAACCTGAGTCTGAGTGAGGAAAACCTGAGTCTGAGTGAGGAAAACCTGAGTCTGAGTGAGGAAAACCTGAGTCTGAGTGAGGAAAACCTGAGTCTGAGTGAGGAAAACCTGAGTGGGGAAAACCTGAGTCTGAGTGAGGAAAACCTGAGTCTGAGTGAGGAAAACCTGAGTTTGAGTGAGGAAAACCTGAGTCTGAGTGTCCGTGATTTAAACTTCTACGACAAATTTGTGAGGAAAACCTGAGACTCAGTTCACCGGAAAGACTGATTTTTTTTTCCTCTCTCTCCATGTATTTACTGTGTACCTACTTGACGCCTATTTCCTTTACCGACCTCACGAAAGCAAGTTTATGAAATTTTAACTTCTACGACAAATCAGTGGTAAAAAATAGGTAAGGAAGACTCACTTTTTGCTTCTCTCTCATTTAAGGGACATTCTTTTTACCTGTTCACAGCTGCGGACCCTCATCCCTCCTAAACACACACAAAACAACCCTTCCATCATACCAATCAACCACTCATCCGTCACTTCATTGATAACAGTAACTTCTATAAACCGCATGACTGAAGGTGATGATGTTTAGGGCAAGGGAACAGTTACATCTCTTCTTCGGCGACTCTGTTCCGTAATTTTAACCTCCAAGACAAAACTGTGGTTAAAACTAAGTGTGGGAGACTCGTTTTTCGCTTCGTTATCATTTTAGGAACAACACATCTTTTCTCCTTTCACTCCTCTATATACCTATTTCCCTCGTGCAGGTTCTCCTAATTTACGCATTTAAGGAATAGTTTGTGAGGAAAGCCTTAGCGCGCATCCTTCTAAACATGCATCGAGTCTTTCTACACACACAAGTTCCGCCTGTAAAGAAGAATGCATTAATACGGCGAGATTTACGGGGAAGCCTTGGAAAGTGGGTCGTGTTGGCGCGGGGATTGGAGTTTCCTCGCCGCCGCAATAAACGCACGCAGCTGCACACCATAACGGACTTTGATCATCCTTCCATAAATAAGCTCCCGAGACGTAAAATATTCTTCCCGCAACAGCTGCTTAATAATTCCCCCCCCCCCCCACCTTCCTTATATAAACGCAAGGAAGTCTGGTCCTGTTAAAAAAAAGGAGAAAAACGATAAGAAAAAGAAGATTCACATAACTTAAACAATCATCTTCCTCTCGCTCTCTCTTTGTTCCGTGTGTGTATATAGAACAGACAGTGAAGAAGAAGAAGAAAAATCCCAAAACTCTTACCAGTTCCGAAAGAAAAACCGAGAGAAGTAGAAAATTCCCATAACTCTTACATAATCATCTTCCCCCCTCTATATTTTTTATCGTGGGAGCAGTGTGTATATAAAAATTCCCCCTCCCTTATATAAACGCAAGGAAGTCTGGTCCTGATAAAAAAAAGGAGAAAAACGATAAGAAAAAGAAGATTCACATAACTTAAACAATCATCTTCCTCTGTCTCTCTTTTTTTTTGTGTGTGTGGGAACAGTGTGTATATAGAACAGACAGTGAAGAAAAATAAAATTCCCAAAACTCTTACCAATGCCGGAAGAAAAACCGAGGGAAGCAGAAATTCCCATAACTCTTACATAATCATCTTCCCCCCTCTATATTTTTTATCGTGGGAGCAGTGTGTATATAATAATTCCCCCCCCTGATAAAAAAAAAGGAGAAAAACGATAAGAAAAAAAAGATTCACATAAACAATCACCTTCCTCTGTCTCTCTTTTTTTTGTGTGTGTGTGGGAACGGTGTGTATATAGAACAGACAGTGAAGAAAAATAAAATTCCCAAAACTCTTACCAATGCCGAAAGAAAAACCGAGAGAAGCAGAAAATTCCCGTAACTCTTACATAATTATCTTCCCCCCTCTATTTTTTTTTTCGTGGGAGCAGTGTGTATATAGCAGAAAGTGAAGAAAAAGCAGAAAATTCGCTCAACTTTTATCGTCTTTCTATCTTTCCATTTTTTTGTGGGATCAATGTGCTTAGTTTTTTTTTATTTATTTATTTACCTTATGTGCTCGGCCAACCCACTTTGTCCTCCCATTTATAAGCGCAAGCAGTGTTGGCCTTAATAAATAATGTCCAATACCCTTTTACCCTTACTTTTAGCCCTTTTATACCCTTAGGCAGCCTTCTTTGCTGTAAAATAAAGACCAAAATTTGTAAGTACATGGACATAAGAACATTAGGAGTCTGCAAGAGGCCGGTACAGTATTGGGCTTGATAAATAATGCCCTGTACCCTTAGATAGCCCTTATACCCTTAATTTTGTCCCTTATAACCTTAGCCAACTTTCTTTGCTCTAAAATAAAACGCAGTATGATTCCCTTCCGTTTATGAGCGTGACCAGTATTGGGCTTGATAAATAACGCTCCATACCCTTAGAAAGCCCTTATACCCTTAATTTTCGCCCTTGTAACCTTACCTAACCTTCTTTGCTCTAAAATAAAACGCAGCATAATTCCTTTCCGTTTATGAGCGCGAGCAGTATTGGTCTTGATAAATAACGCAACGGAGGCAGTTAGTTAGCTCGTCCGGGGCTCCACGCTGCACTGAGTCGCTTAATCATTATTGCAAAGGAGTAATTGAGAGCACCGCGGCCTCCTCTGCCACTTCCTTTCCCTTCACTTCACTTCACTTCACTTCCTTTCCTTTCCATCTCTCTGCTTCTCAATACACCGCCTGCCCTGTCCTGCCTTGCCTTCCCTTCCCTTCCCTTCTCTTATCTTCTCTTCTCTTCTCCTCCCTTCCCTTCCCTTCCCTTCCCTTCACTTCACTTCACTTCCTTTCCACTTCTCTGCTTCTCAGTACACCGCCTGCCCTGCCCTGCCCTGCCCTGCCTTCCCTTCCCTTCCCTCCCCTTCCTTTCCCTTCCTTTCCTTTCCCTTCAATTCCCTCCCCTTCCTTTCCCTTCCCTTCCCTTCCCTTCCCTTCCCTTCCCTTCCCTTCCCTTCCCTTCCCGTCCCTTGCCTTCCATTGCCTTCCATTCTCCTTCCCTTCCCTTCCCTTCCCTTCCCTTCCCTTCCCTTCCCTTCCCTTCCCTCCCCTTCCTTTCCCTTCCTTTCCTTTCCCTTCCCTTCCAACTCTTTGCTTCTCATTATACCGCCTGCCATGCCCTGCCTTCCTTCCCTTCCCTTCCCTTTGCTTCCCTTCCCTTCCCTTCCTTTCCTTTCCCTTCCATTCCTTTCCTTTCCCTTTCCTTCCCTTCCTTTCCCTTCCTTTCCCTTACCTCCTCTTCCCTTCCCTTTCCTTCCTTTCTCTTCCCTTCCTTTGCCTTCCCTCCCCTTCCCTTCCCTTCCCTTACTTTCTTTTCCTTTACTTTTCCTTCCCTTCCTTTCCTTTCCCTTCCCTTCCCCATCTCTACATCTCGACACACGCTCGCATCATCCCCTTCCCTTTCTCCTCTTCCCTTCTCTCTCTCCTCGGCACAAACGCTTCCTGATGCTCTCCCAAAAACACTTGCTAGGCGCGTAAATATCTCATGAAACAGCAATGCGACCTCGCTCATTGGTTGCCTGTATTTCCTGGTATTTAACGCTTCAAATGACAAAGACGTGCCTCCTCTCCTCGCTGGGAAGGGTTAGGACGAGTGTTGGCGCGGAGGAAGAAGAGGAAGAAGTTCAACTGAGGAGCGGCTTGAAAGAGAGACGAGAAGGGAGTAATTTGGAAGACGTATTGACTGGCGTTATTCTGAGGGTTTGGGGGCAAGGGTGTGGCTTCTAGGGCGTTAGGGTGTGGCTGTACCTGGGTGTGGGTGTGGCAGGCAATTTTTTTCGCTTAGGTAAATAGGCTTGGTAAAGAGGACAAAAGGTGAAGGTTAAGACGGCCGAGGAGAGCCATTTCTCACCCCAGCCCGCCGGTGTCAGCATCACGAAACTATCAACGAGGCATTTCTGGCGCGCCTAAACGAGAGAGCGAGCTTACATAGGGGATTCAGCTTTTGAGGGAGAAACTTACGGGTGTGAGGGTAATGGTGTGCTGTGAATGCGAAGTTTTTGCGGGGAAATATTCCGTCTCGTCATGCTCCGGGGTGAGTGAGTGAGTGCGTCGAGGAAGAACTGCAGGGAAGAGTGGCAGGTGGTGTTGGTGTTGTCGTGAGGGGAGAGAGATAAATGGATGTGGGCGGTGTGTTTGAGAGATTGTCCGTCATTTTATCCACCTACATGTCGGCTCTAAGGGCCGCCTTCACAGCCGTTTTGTTTGTTTGGGTCGTTACCAATGGCGCCGATCGACGCTATAGTGTTCTACTAGGCTAAACCCGCAGCCGCCACCACCCCATCGGCCAGTTTTACGTGGAAATTCCATAGCGGCGATCGCCGCCATTGGTAACGATCAAAACAAACAAAATGACTGTGAAAGCGGCCCTAAGGCTTAAAGATGTTGGTGGTTTAGTTTTAAAGAGAGTGAATTGCAGGAAAAAAGTTGAAGGTGGTTTTAGTGTTGTCGTGAGGGAAGAGAGAAAAATGAATGTGGGCGGTGTGTTTGAGAGATTGTCCGTTATATCATTCAGCTATTTTTCAACTCTTAGGCTTGAAGGAGTTGGTGGGTTAGTTTTAAAGAGAGTAAATGGACCGTATTGGCTATACAGGCAGCGCCACACGTGGCCAGTCGGTGAACTGTCAAAGCAGTACTTTCCATAGAATTCAAGTTCTGTACTAGAGTGCGTCTGGGGCTGCCTCCAGGATACAGGGCCTTGGTACTGCCACAGCTCCAAGGCAACGACTACACACATTTTACTCCTACCCGATTTCCTGACTCTACTATTTGACATGGAGAAAAACTGAAATCGGGTAGGAGTGAAGTGTGTGCAATCATCTGCTTGGAACGATGGCGGCACCATGGCCGTGTATCCCGGAGACAGCCTCAGACGCACTCTAGTCTATAACTTGAACTCTATGGAAAGGACAGCTTGGAGTTGAGTGGCCACATGTGGCGCTGCCCGTATAGCCAATACAGTCCATTGCAGGAAAAGAGTGGAAGAGGGTGATCGTGTTGTCGTCGTGAGGGGAGAAAAAAATGAATGTGGGCGGTGTGTTTGAGAGATTGTCCGTCATTTCATTCACCTATTTGTCGACTCTAAGGCTTGAAGTTGTTAGTTTAGTTTAAAAGGAAGAACCTGCAGGAAAGAGTTGAAGGTGGTGTTCGTGTTGTCGTCGGGAGAGAGAGAAAGAGAGATGGATGTGGGCGGTATTTGAGTGTTTGTGCTTCATTTCCTCCACCTGTGTGTCGGATCTAGGCAAAAAGGAGTTGTTAATTTAGTTGTAAGAGAGGGAGAGGGAGAGAAAGAGATGCAGGCAGTGTGATTGTGGGTTTGACAGTCATTTCGTCCACTCATTTCTCAACTACAAGGCAAAAGGAAGTAGTTAAGTTAGCTATGGAGAGAGAGAATGAGATGTGACGAGTGTTTGTGCCTTTGCCAGTCATCTCGTCCACAAATTCCTCTGCTCCAAGGCAAAACGCAGTGATTGATTTAGTTGTAAAGAGAAATATAAAGGCGTGGGAAGTGTTTGTGCCTGTGTCCATCTTCTCTTCATCCCTGTCGTCCGCTTCACGGCAAAAAGAAGTTAGTTTAGTTATGTAGAGAGAGAGAGAAAAGATGTGCTGTGCCTCTGTGTCTTAATCATCACATGGGCGAAAAAGTATAAGTTAGTTAAGTCACTGTGAGGGAGAATGGTGTGGGCAGTCTTTATCCCTTGGTCAATCTTCTCAAATGAAAATAGCAGTGTTAGTGTAGTTGTAAAGAGAAAGGCTGGGACGTGATTAGTGTCTGTGCCCTCGTCAGTCACCTCGTCCACTTCCAAGGTCCTTGAGATGAATCGTCCACCCAAGTTAAACAGAAATGGCCAAGAGAATCGCAAAACCTAACAAACTGTAAAAACTGCTCCACCAAATCCCCTGTCAAGTGACCTCTCCGTCCTTTCTTGTAGACGTCGACACTGCACTGGAAAAGGATAGATCAGTTTTCTTCGTTTTGTGAGGTGATCGACGTCCCCTTGCTCCACTCGTCATCCCCTGTCCATCTTGTAAACCTGCAGCCACAGAAAGAATTATGCTCCCAGGGTGGAAAAGGTTAGTCATTTTCTGGGGGACTTCGAAGCGATTCAGGTTAAAAGAAGAAGGAAAACTGAAATACGCTGCCATGTTCTCCTTCGGCTTGTGAGATAGGCGGACATGTTAAAGCAAATTATAGAACATTCACACCCAAGAACTACAAAGGCACTATACTAGATAAAGAATACGATACTAAGGGTCGTATTATCGTATTTTAAGACATTTCGTTGCCCGAGCACACATATTTGACAAGGCTTTCGTAGGAGTTGTGGGCATTTCCAGGAGTAGTTTGATGACCCTGGTGGTAGTTTGACTCTTCTTCTGTACCATGATCATGAAGAAACACTCATTAGAACCCGACTAACCCCTTCTTTGACCTTTAGAAATAGCTGATGTGAGAAGCGAACGTGTCTTATAATATCGACCTAAATTAGCGAAATAGATATACTGAATACACTAAACTATACTAAAAGCTTTGTCGCGTGATGGATAAGAAGAAAAAATGAGGATGTACAAAATGATGAAGGAGGAAAAGGAGGAATTTGGAGAGATAGGAAGCTTATATGCGGGTTATGATTTTTTTTTTTTTTTTGCGAACTTAACAATATGAAAAAAAAAGAATGTTTGAGAATGTTTGGAGAGGGAAATGTTTGTCTTTATCCACCTGTTAGTTTTTGTGTTTGTCTTTTTTTTTTCTGTCTGTCTTTCTGTTTGTCCGTGTGTATATATGTTTGTCTGGGGCACAATGCATTCAAGCTAGAAATCGAGCTAATAGGGTACTGGGATTTATTTCAAGGAGCGTAAGCAACAGAAGCCCCGAAGTCTTACTCAAACTATATTTAGCATTAGTTAGACCTCATCTTGACTATGCGGTTCAGTTCTGGTCACCCTACTATAGAATGGATATCAAAATGTTAGAATCGGTGCAGAGGAGGATGACTAAGATGATTCAGGGGTTGAGAAACTTGCCATACGAGGAAAGACTCAAACAGTTAAACTTGCATTCTCTAGAAAGGCGAAGGGTGCGTGGAGACATGATCGAGGTTTATAAATGGATGAAGGGCTTTAATAAGGGAGACATTCATAAGGTTTTGTTGGTAAGAGAACCGGGTAGGACACGAAGTAACGGGTTTAAACTGGATAAATTCAGATTCAACAGGGACATAGGCAAAAATTGGTTTACTAATAGGGTGGTGGATGAGTGGAATAGGCTTAGCAGTCATGTGGTGAGTGCCAATACAATTGTCACATTCAAAAATAGACTAGATAAATTCATGGACAGCGATATTAGGTGGGGTTAGATACACGGGAGCTTAGGGTCAAAGGAGCTGCCTCGTACAGGCCTACCGGCCTCTTGCAGACTCCTGCGTTCTTATGTTCTTATGTCTGTTTGTTTGTCTGTCTCTGTCTATCTTTACTTCTCTATCTTTCTTTGTTCTCTCTCTCTCTCTCTCTCTCTCTCTCTCTCTCTCTCTCTCTCTCTCTCTCTCTCTCTCTCTCTCTCTCTCTCTCTCTCTCTCTCTCTCTCTCTCTCTCTCTCTCTCTCTCTCTCTCTCTCTCTCTCTCTCTCTCTCTCTCTCTCTCTCTCTCTCTCTCTCTCTCTCTCTCTCTCTCTCTCTCTCTCTCTCTCTCTCGTCACACACACACACACACACACACACATGAAGAATAAACCATTTTTCCTCCATACGTCAGCTTTTGTTGGTTCACGGAATATCTTTTTCTCGGGTTCGGTCGGTGAAGTAATAGACGTTTTGTTGTTCCTCGTCGCTGGGCCAATAGCAAGGTAGAGATTTCCCAGCTCCACTCTCCCTCCGTTTGCCGTTACTAAAAATTGAAAGAACGATATTTTGAGTTTTCATAGTCTTTAGATTTTTCACCTTTATTTACTTTTTGTTATTAGATTGCGTGATGGTTGTTTATTTGCCGTGACTCAGTGTTCGATGCCGCTTGTTCTGTGGTGTAAGTAAAACAATCTCACCCCCCCGTTGTCGTACAGTTCCTTTCCTCTCCTCTCCTTTCATTTCTTTCCTTTCCCTCCCTTTCCTTCCCTTCCCTTTCTCTATCTATATCCTCCTTTCCTTTCCTTTTTTCCGTTCCTTTCCTTCATCTACATCCTTTTCTTTACTTTATCTCTCACGATCTTGACCAAAACGTAAAAGGAAAGTCGAGTTTTCCTCTCCTTTCCTTTCCTTTCCATTCCTTCCTTTCTTTTCCCTCCCTTTCCTTCCCATCCCTTTCTCTATCTATATCCTCCTTTCCTTTCCTTTTTTCCGTTCCTTTCCTTCATCTACATCCTTTTCTTTACTTTATCTCTCACGATCTTGACCAAAACGTAAAAGGAAAGTCAAGTTTTCCTCTCCTTTCCTTTCCTTTCCATTTCTTTCTTTCCTTTCCCTCCCTCTCCTTCCCTTCCCTTTCTCTATCTATATCCTCCTTTTCTTTCCTTTTTCCCGTTCCTTTCCTTCATCTACATCCTTTTCTTTATTTTATCCCTCACAAACTTGGCCCAAACCTAAAAGGAGAGTCGAGTTTTGAGTCTTGAGGTAACCATTATCGATTAGCCGAAGAGGAGAACGGACAGGTGGGATGTCTGGCTGCGCAGAGACCTCCTCATATGCATAAAAGCTTAAGGGCCAAGAATAACGGCTTTCGCACAGAGGGAGAAGCGTGATACTAAGCTTATAAACACTCTCGGGTGCCTTGTACGATAAAAGTCCGCCCCATGAGAACCAACCTTCCCCGCGCTGTGATGGAGGACGTACAGGTTAGGTTAGGTTAGGTTAGGTTAAGTTGGTATAGAAGACCACTTTACCGTTTGAAGAAGACGGTGTCAGAACGCCTCTCCACCCGAAATTGACCTCTTTTTTGACCTCTCGTTCTGTTTTCTTTTGTTAAAGCAGCGGATAGCGGGCCTTTTTGTTATTTTTTTTTTTTTTTTTTTTTTTTTGGCCCTTGAGCTGCCTCCTTGTTGTGCAGAAAAAGAGAAACATACTCAGAATGCAGACCACAACACTTAACTTATACTAATTCTTAAGAACTGGTATGCAAGGGTGTGAGGAGACCGCCTATCTATAAAACATTCTTCCGGGTATCGAACCTGCGACCTCTTAGCTGTAAGCCGAACTTGTTAACCACAGGGATTTGAAGTACGGCCAGTGCGTTCGTAGGTATGCGCGTCAACTTCTTACGATGATTCACACCACATGCAGTACATATATACGCATAAGTTCCTTCCGGGATTGAACGTGCGAGCTTTTTAGTTGTAAGGTGAACTTGTCAACCAGAAGAATTCATTTTTTGCAATGTTTGTTACTAAAATATCAGCCACGTTTCACTATGCGACGTGAGATAATGAGTCATGCCAAAGGAACAACCATCACGTGATCTATCGACCAGCTTGAAAATAAAGAGGAGGAAAAAAGGGAGTAAAGGGAGACAAAGGGAGACAAAGGGGGGTGGTACTATTCTAGATTGGGACCCAACTCACAGCCACGAATGCCTTGGTGCTCCACGAAGGGTTTAGTGTCCATACAACACATTGCCGTATTGCTTTGCCGTCGCAAATCATTCTTTTTCGAGATATATTTTTTTTCGTAACTATTTACGTCAGCCGCGACCGCCATGGTAGTGTGAGAAGGAAGGAAGGAAACTGTTGTACTCTAGTTTTACCGGCGCATCATACATGTGGGGGTTAGAAGGAGGGTCGAGGCCGTTAGAGGTTAGGTTATGTAAAGTTCTGTTGGAGTAGTTTAAATATGCTCCCCCACCCAAAAAAAAACGATTTCCCACGGGTTCGTAGATTGCTAGGGGAAGGGGATTAGACCTTTTTCTTTACTTCTAAGTACTTGCGCCTTCATATTATGGTTTAGGGACATGTATTTCGTCCCTTAACTATAATATGAAAGCATAATATTGTATTTTGGAGGCGCGGGGCGCCATGACAAAAAAATGGCGGCGGCGGCCGATGCTGCGAGAAATACCTCCTCGCTGAAATAAGTCGCTCTGCTGTCCACCACGTATGCACGCTGGGGGAATACACAGCAGGAAAATATTGATTTGCCAGATTGTGTTCTAGTTTGTCCACTTGTAATCTTTGTGAGCGGTGCAATAAGTGAAATATAAAAACAGTGAGCAAGTTAAAACTCCGCGAGCTATTTTGCGGATGCGACGGCGGATGTTCAACAGGCTTTGAAAAGTTATATATTTTTTTTTTTTGTGATTTAATGATTGCGACAGGAACAGTCGGCAGAGTATTTCACAGCACACGGAGAACTGCCAGAAAAAAATAGTTTCGTCCACCAGTGTCCCGTGGGTCCCAATCTAAAAATTTACCAGGGGGGTGAGGACGAGCGGGAGGAAGAATTAACCTAATCTGGAGGTAAAAAAAACGAGAAAAAAATTATGGAGAGTAAAAATATTGTTGGTTGGTATGTCCGTCAGCCCCTCAAGGTCATCACTAAGCCAAGGAAGGTTCAGAGCCAAAGCCAGGAAAGGAGAGAACGCTACCGACGGAGGCACAGAATCGGGAAGCAGGGAAGGACACCGCGCGACCTTCGCCTCATGTTCCCCGCCCATACCGCGTCCCTTCATGATTCAGATTTACGACTCGTGCTCCCTTTTGCCCTCAGCCTCCCTTTGTCACCCTTTGTCTCCCTTTACTCCCTTTTTTCCTTCTTTTCGGAAGCTAAAAGGTTGTGTGTGTGTGTGTGTGTGTGTGTGTGTGTGTGTGTGTGTGTGTGTGTGTGTGTGTGTGTGTGTGTTTTCCTTAAGTTCATCACAATTTTTTTCTCTCTTTTTTAGACCTCCCTTTTGCCCTCACTCTCCCTTTGTCTCCCTTTGTCTTCCTTTTCTCCCTTTTTTACTTTTCTTCAGAAGTTAAAAGATTATGTGGTGTTTTTTTCGTTCTTAATCATCACCCTTTTTTTCGTTTTTTCGACCTCCAGTTTAAGTTAATGTGTAGCTCCCTTTTGCCTTTACTCTCCCTGTGCCTCCTTTGTCTTCCTTTCCTCCCTTTTCTTCCCTTTATTCTTCCTTCGTGTGTTTGTACCTTCTGTCTTTGTCCATTTGTCTTCCCTTTACCCTTCCTTTGTCTCCCTTTCTCTCCCTTTCCTCCCTTTTTTGCCCTCCTGTCTTTGTCCATCTGTCCTCCCTTTACCCTTCCTTTATCTTCCTTTCTCTCCCTTTCCTATTTTTTCCCTCCTCTCTCTGTCCATTTGTCTTCCCTTTACCCTTCCTTTGTCTCCCTTTCTCTCCCTTTCCTTCCTTTTTTTCCTTCTCTTCTTCGTGTGTATTTGCGTACCTCAGGAAGCTAAAGGATTGTGTGTGTTATTTTTTCGTCCTTAAGTTAATCACCCCGTTTTTTCTTCTCTTTTTTTCAACCTCCCTTTTGCCCTCACTCTCCCTTTGTCTCCCTTTTCTTCCTTTTTTTCCTTTTCTTCGGAAGCTAAAACAATGTGTTGTGATCTTTTCGTCATTAAAATCATCACCTTTTTTTTCTCTCTCGTTTTTTCGACCTCCAGTTTAGGTTGATACGTGGCTCCTGTTTTGCTTCGTTTTCTTATTTCTTTTTTCTCTCCGGCTTCTGTTCCGATAGCCGCGTAGTGAAGTATTCCGTCTTTTTTTCTTCAATATTCTTTTCTTTTAAGGATTTCTGTTGCACCTGGGACCTTGTTATCCCTTGCTGTGTGTATGAGTGTCTGTGTGTGTGTGTGTGTGTGTGTGTGTGTGTGTGTGTGTTTGATAAGTTATTCAGTCGCTAATTGTTACCTCTCATCCTTTGACTTCTGGTGTTGTTTTGGTGGTGGTGGTGGTGGTGGTGATGGTGATGATGGTGGTGATGGTGATGATGGTGGTGATGGTGGTGATGGTGGTGGTGGTGATGATGGTGGTGATGGTGATGATGGTGGTGATGGTGATGATGGTGGTGGTGGTGATGATGGTGGTGGTGGTGATGATGATGGCGCTAATGACTTGATAGTGACGCATGAAACACACACACACCAACAGACTTAATTAATGATACATACGTCAATTCCAATCCCATTATAAACAGCTAACTAAGTAGGAAGGCGGAAATACATGGTGAAGGACGCGAAGGTGTAGCAAGTCCTAATTGATAAACAGGTAACAATATATATACAGGTAAACATGTCTGGGAAATGCTAGGCGGTTGAAAAGGTATGAAAGAGGTATTAGTAGTAGTGGCAGTGGTGGTAGTAGTAGTAGTAGTAGTAGAAGTAGTAGTAGTAGTAGTAGTATTGCTGAAGAAGGTAGCGTAATGGTAGCAACAGTGGTAGAGATGTTAGAGATAGTGGTAATGATGTTAAGGATAGTTATAGCAGTAGTAGTGGTGATGTTAGGAATAGTATTAGTAGTAACGTAAGTGGTGCCACACAGAGAACAAAACAGTGCTGGGAATAGTAGGTATAAGTGCGTGATACATAATTGATGATAAATGGTAGTGGGGGTAGTGAGTGGTTGATACGAAAGATTATGACTGATGGACGATGTAAAACAGTAATGATGGAGAGTGAGGAGGGGAAGGGAGGAGGGGGAGCCAGGCAGGTGTTCAAACATGGAGACAGGTGTGAAGGGAGGTGAGTCAGGGATCAGAGAGGGAGAGTCTGTGCTTGTGAGTGCAGGCAAAGTTTAGTGTGCCGCCTGACCTCACTTCAGGCACGACACCTCAACTTCACTCCCCATGATCCTTCGATATCACCAAGGTACTTCATTCAACTTCACCTCCTCTTCCTTCTTCTCTCTCCTTCTCCTTCCTTTCCTCCTCCCTTTCTTCTTCGCCATCCTTCTCCTGCGTCATATTTTCGTCTTAGTTTTCTTATTCCTCCTTTTATTCCTTCATCTTCGTTCTCTTTTCCCTCCTCATCCTTCTCCTCTTCCTCCTCCTACTTCGTTTCGTCTTTGTCTTTCATTTCGTCCTCATCCTTGCTCTTGTTTTTCTCCTCCTCCTCCTCCTCCTCCTCCTCCTCCGAATCCTTCTTCTTCTTCTTCTCCTCCTTCTGCTCTACCTCCACTTCCTCCTCCTACAAACCCTCCTTCTTCTGTTCCTCTTCTTTCTCACCCTCCAAATCCCTCTTTTTCTTCTTATCCACTTCCTTACAACTGTTCTTTAATAATAGTTATAATAATACATAATAATAATAATAGTATACAATGATGAATACGACAAATGTCTCACTCTGACGATGACGATTACACACACACACACACACACACACACACACACACACACACACACGCACACGCACACGTCCATTCATTTGCGTGAGACCATCGTAAATACTCCCCATTACTTTTACTTATGAGCTGTAAATCCGGGAAAGGAGGAGGAGGAGGAAAAAGAAGAGGAGGAGGAGGAGGAGGAAGAAAACTATAATGATGATGATGATGAGAAACACCCCTTCCCTCCCTTCCCCATCTCCCTCCCCTTAATTCCCTCTCCCTCTCTCCCCCGGTAAAAGAATGAGGACCTGCTCTGTTTTATGAGGCAAACACGTATACAGGAACCTGGTAATTACTGCCGAGGCTCCTGAGTTCACGTTGCTTGGCCCTCGGGAAATCCTGCCTCGGCTCCCTTAGCTGACCCCTCGATCCTTCCCTTCCTTGCTGCCCAAACCTAAGGAGAAGAGAGAGAGCGAAGGATGAGGTGGTGGAGAAGGAGGTTTAGGAAAGAGCAACCGAGCAGAGAGAGAGAGGAGATAAAGGAAGGAAGATGAGAGAGGAAAGAGAATGAAAAGAACTGAGATGGACGGTATGTGAAGATGAAGAAGGAGAAGGGAAGGAGGTGGAGAGGGAGAAGAAGAAGGAAGGATAGTTAGGGAAGGAAGGAAGGAGAGAAATATGAAGATGCAGAAGTGTTGAGATTGATGATGTGTGGATGTGAGGAAGGAGAAGGGAAGGAGGTAGAGAGGGAGAAGAAGGAGGGAAGACTGTTAGGGAAGGAAGGCGAAAAACAATATTAAGATGCGTTGGGTGTTGTGTTAGAGAAGAGAAAGAGAAAAGGAGATGGATAGGTAGGGAGACATAGGAGTGATGAGGGAATTAAATGGTGGAGAAAGAAAGAAAGAAAAAATATGAATTCCAAGCTCTCCCTTAAAATGAGACGTCAGTTACTACCAACACACACACACAAAAAAAAAAAAAAAAAAAAAACCGACAGCCTCCAAACCATTTTTCCAACCTTCGTCAAACTCCACACTCTTCATTTCTAAGTACATTTTTCCCTTGTCTTATTTAAACCGTACTATTACAAAGAGAGAAATTTATATATGTTTGCAGTACCCAACAACCCGTAAAAGAGTTTCATGGGAAGGTCGTAGGGAACATAGTCTGGCACACTGATATCGTTGGAACTGAGGGCAAGGAATGGTCGAGGAAGGGAGAGCTTGTGACACCCGCTAGGAATCATGGAAGTGAGGGATGGAATGGACGAGGAAGGGAGAGCTTGTGACACCCGCTAGGAATCATGGAAGTGAGGGATGGAATGGACGAGGAAGGGAGAGCTTGTGACACGGGAAAGAAAAGATGGAACTAATCACACGGAATGGACGAGGGAGGGAGAGCTTATAACATGGACCCTAATACGTAGGACGAAAAATGTAATACGGGCGAAGCGAGAGAACATGTAAACTGAGTAGGACTAAAAAAAATGATATGGAGACTTCGAGGCGTTCCATCTCTGTAAGCAATGTTGACACGACCTCTTGACGCTTTCTTTATACTGAACAGATGACACACACACACACACACACACACACACACACACACACACGTAGACATCATTATCCTCCATTACTTCCTCTGTTTATTCTCTAGACACTGAATGAAATTACAAACTAACTCTAATGTTTGCGTTATGATATGCTGAGAGGGTTCACCTGCTACTCTTTTTTGTAATTTTACCTCTGAGTCTGGTGGTGGTGGTGATGGTGGTGATGATGGGGTTGGTGTCTATAGTGGTGGTGATAATGTTAGTTGTTGTTGGTGAAGGTGGTGGTGATGGTTGTGGTGAAGGTATGGTTGGGGGTGGTGATGATTATGGTAGTGGCGGTGGTGGCGGTATCTACACTCCTTTTCTCCTCCCTTGAATAATTCCTCGTCCGTCAGTGAGAGAGCGAGTGAGTCATGGAGGGCCCGGCGTGTCATTAACCTTCCGTCTGTGGATAATTCATTAGTCAAATATTGGCTCTGCCCCCTCGTCTTAAGAGCTGCCTTGCCCCGTGAAATATTAAAGCCACATTGATGTCTTGTTTCGCGCTAACCTGTGCCTGCCGCCTCTTATAAGGGTCACATTCACAGTTCGCCATGATGGGTTCGTCAGCCTCTAAACCAATACCATAGACTCCAAAAAAATCCTAGTGTTGTTTTGTGTTTATATTTAAGTGGGAGTTATTTATATGCTCCTATGTTCTTTGCCACTTAATCTTGTTCTTCTAGAGCCAGATGTATGTCCCCGATGCATGGTAATCGATGGTGCCTACTATTAATCATCTCTTGAAGCGATCCGAATCTTTGTAATTAATTGTGGCAGTCATTACTTTGTCCCATTAAATAACCTTGCCCCCTCAAGTGATATCCAGGTCATAATGAAGCCCTTGCACTTATTAACTGGTGATTTCTGCCTCTAAAACATAATTAAAAAGCAGATCCTTATGATGAATTACTGGAGTAGTCATTAACAGGTTTCATTAATTATCCTCGTACTTAATTTTGCTATTTGCAGGCCCGGGTGACGGCTCGAAGTCGCTCAAAGTCATGATTCTGCTGCTGGTGGTGATGGTGGTGGGTTTGTGGGGAGCGGAGGTGAGGAGGGGCGTCTTGCTGGGGCGTGAGAGGGGCCAGGAATGGGAACCCGAGACGCTGAAGGTGGTGGCGGAGGCGGTGAAGAGCCACGTGGGTCTGTGTCACCTGGTGGTAGTCACGCCGCCCCTACACTCCCCTCGGCTTCGGCAGGTGTTCAAGTGGGTCACCTCTCCCTTGTCAGTCAGTCCTTGCCTCTTGCCTTTACTTAGTGAGTCTGATTACTTTGATCTTGAGATGTTAATGCCTTGTGTGATTAGAAAGAGAGATTTACATTTTATATATATATATATATATATATATATATATATATATATATATATATATATATATATATATATATACACACACACACACACACACACACACACACACACACACACACACACACACACACACACACACACACACACACACACACACACACACACACACACACACACACTTGTGACCCAGTCCTGACCGAGGTCGGACGTGGGTCATGGCGCTCCGAAAGGAGCGGCCCGGAGCCAGCCTGTTGGCCTCTCCCCATCCCCTTCATCCCCGTCTCCCCTTTCATCAAGAAACCTACTTCAAGAAACACTAGTTAGCAAGTTATTTTTTGTGACATTAAGTGAAACCATGGTGACAGTCTGACAGACAGTGAGTGGAGTGCGTGTGTGGTATACCGGGAGGGCACAGATCGCCGAGTGTGTCGCCACCGCGGCCTTCCATCAAGTCCCTGCTGACGCCCCGAGGTCTCCCCCAGGCTCACCAGCCCGCCCATCCTGCTGTTGAAGTCTGGTCAGGTGCAGTGCAGTGGAGGCCTCGTCACTCAGGTGGGGTCAATGTGCAGGCTGCTCACCACTGAGGCTGTGCAGTCTGTTCCCAGGAACAGCAGCGAGTCTTCACATCTGTCTCTCCACCTGTATTGGATTAGCGCTCCACCGCTAAGCCCCTTTCTGAGTGACCACCGATGCCGCCTCTCCCTGCTCTCCGGCCACCTGCTGCTACCTGACCCAGCATTTTGACCTGGGGATGACCTCGGATTAACACCTACTCGCCTTCCAGAAGAGGATTACCTTCCCGCCTCATCGCTCTACCACACCGCACTCCTCCACCTCCTCACCCCTCAAGCATCACCACAACATTCCCTCCGTTACTGTAAATTACCAACCCCCACACCCCTTTCATATTGTAATTTTTTATATAGTTACACTTTGTAATCTTAATATCTTCCCCTATCCACCAGTCCCATTACCAAACCTTCCCCTATCCACCAGTCCCATTACCAACCCTTCCCCTATCCACCAGTCCCATTACCAATCTTTCCTCTATCCACCAGTCCCATTACCAACCCTTCCCCTATCCACCTGTCCCATTACCAACCTTTCCCCTATCCACCAGTCCCATTACCAATCCTTCCACTATCCACCAGTCCCATTACCAAACCTTCCCCTATCCACCAGTCCCATTACCAACCCTTCCCCTATCCACCAGTCCCATTACCAATCCTTCCCCTATCCACCAGTCCCATTACCAACCCTTCCCGTATCCACCAGTCCCATTACCAACCCTTCCCCTATCCACCAGTCCCATTACCAATCCTTCCCCTATCCACCAGTCCCATTACCAATCCTTCCCCTATCCACCAGTCCGATTACCAACCCTTCCCCTATCCATCAGTCCCATTACCAACCCTTCCCATATCCACCAGTCCCATTACCAATCCTTCCGCTATCCACCAGTCCCATTACCAACCCTTCCCCTATCCACCAGTCCCATTACCAACCCTTCCCTTTATACAACAGTCCCATTACCAATCCTTCCCTATCCCCCAGTCCCATTACCAACCCTTCCCCTATCCACCAGTCCCATTACCAACCCTTCCCCTATCCACCAGTCCGATTACCAATCCTTCCCCTATCCACCAGTCCCATTACCAACCCTTCCCCTATCCACCAGTCCCATTACCAATCCTTCCGCTATCCACCAGTCCCATTACCAACCCTTCCCCTATTCACCAGTCCCATTACCAACAATTCACCTATACACCAGTCCCATTACCAATCCTTCCCCTATCCACCAGTCCCATTACCAACCCTTCCCCTATCCACCAGTCCCATTACCAACCCTTCCCCTATCCACCAGTCCCATTACCAATCCTTCCCCTATTCACCTGTCCCATTACCAATCCTTCCCCTATCCACCAGTCCCATTACCAACCCTTCCCCTATCCACCAGTCCCATTACCACTCCTTCCCCTATCCACCTGTCCCATTACCAACCCTTCCCCTATCCACCAGTCCCATTACCAATCCTTCCCCTATCCACCAGTCCCATTACCAACCGTTCCCCTATCAACCAGTCCCATTACCAATCCTTCCCCTATCCACCAGTCCCATTACAAATCCTTCCCCTATCCACCAGTCCCATTACCAACCCTACCCCTATCCACCAGTCCCATTACCAATCCTTCCCCTATCCACCTGTCCCATTACCAACCCTTCCCTTATCCACCAGTCCCATTACCAATCCTTCCGCTATCCACCAGTCCCATTACCAACCCTTCCCCTATCCACCAGTCCCATTACCAACCCTTCCCCTATCCACCACTCCCATTACCAATCCTTCCCCTATCCACCAGTCCCATTACCAACCCTTCCCCTATCCACCAGTCCCATTACAAATCCTTCCCCTATCCACCAGTCCCATTACCAACCCTTCCCCTATCCACCAGTCCCATTACCAATCCTTCCCCTATCCACCTGTCCCATTACCAACCCTTCCCCTATCCACCAGTCCCATTACCAATCCTTCCGCTATCCACCAGTCCCATTACCAACCCTTCCCCTATCCACCTGTCCCATTACCAACCCTTCCCCTATCCACCACTCCCATTACCAATCCTTCCCCTATCCACCAGTCCCATTACCAACCCTTCCCCTATCCACCAGTCCCATTACCAACCCTTCCCCTATCCATCAGCCCCATTACCAATCCTTCCCCTATCCACCAGTCCCATTACAAACCCTTCACCTATCCACCAGTCCCATTACCAACCCTTCCCCTATCCACCAGTCCCATTACCAATCCTTCCCCTATATACCAGTCCCATTAATAATCCTTCCCCTATCCACCAGTCCCATTACCAACCCTTCCCCTATCCACCAGTCCCATTACCAATCCTTCCCCTATCCACCAGTCCCATTACCAATCCTTCCCCTATCCACCTGTCCCATTACCAATCCTTCCCCTATCCACCAGTCCCATTACCAATCCTTCCCCTATCCACCAGTCCAATTACCAACCCTTCCCCTATCCACCAGCCCCATTACCAATCCTTCCCCTATCCACCTGTCCCATTACCAACCCTTCCCTTATCCACCAGTCCCATTACCAATCCTTCCCCTATCCACCTGTCCCATTACCAATCCTTCCCCTATCCACCAGTCCCATTACCAACCCTTCCCCTATCCACCAGTCCCATTACCAATCCTTCCCCTATCCACCTGTCCCATTACCAACCCTTCCCCTATCCACCAGTCCCATTACCAATCCTTCCGCTATCCACAAGTCCCATTACCAACCCTTCCCCTATCCACCAGTCCCATTACCAATCCTTCCCCTATCCACCAGTCCCATTACCAACCCTTCCCCTATCCACCAGTCCCATTACCAACCCTTCCCCTATCAACCAGTCCCCTTACCAATCCTTCCCCTATCCACCAGTCCCATTACCAATCCTTCCCCTATCCACCTGTCCCATTACCAATCCTTCCCCTATCCACCAGTCCCATTACCAACCCTTCCCCTATCCACCAGTCCCATTACCAATCCTTCCCCTATCCACCAGTCCCATTACCAACCCTTCCCCTATCAACCAGTCCCATTACCAATCCTTCCCTTATCCACCAGTCCCATTACCAATCCTTCCCCTGTCCACCAGTCCCATTACCAACCCTTCCCCTATCAACCAGTCCAATTACCAATCCTTCCCCTATCCACCAGTCCCATTACCAACCCTTCCCCTCCCCACCAGTCCCATTACCAATCCTTCCCCTATCCAGCAGTCCCATTACCAATCCTTCCCTTATCCACCAGTCCCATTACCAATCCTTCCCCTATCCACCAGTCCCATTACCAATCCTTCCCCTATTCACCAGTCCCATTACCAACCCTTCCCCTATCCACCAGTCCCATTACCAATCCTTCTTCTATCCACCAGTCCCATTACCAATCCTTCCCCTATCCACCACTCCCATTACCAATCCTTCCCCTATCCACCAGTCCCATTACCAACCCTTCCCCTATCCACCAGTCCCATTACCAATCCTTCCCCTATCCACCAGTCCCATTACCAATCCTTCCCCTATCCACCAGTCCCATTACCAATCCTTCCCCTATCCACTAGTCCCATTACCAACCCTTTCCCTATCCACCAGTCCCATTACCAATCCTTCCTCTATCCACCAGTCCTATTACCAATCCTTCCCCTATCCACCAGTCCCATTACCAATCCTTCCCCTATCCACCAGTCCCATTACCAATCCTTCCCCTATCCACTAGTCCCATTACCAACCCTTTCCCTATCCACCAGTCCCATTACCAATCCTTCCTCTATCCACCAGTCCCATTACCAATCCTTCCCCTATCCACCAGTCCCATTTCCAATCCTTCCCCTATCCACCTGTCCCATTACCAACCCTTCCCCTATCCACCAGTCCCATTACCAATCCTTCCGCTATCCACCAGTCCCATTACCAACCCTTCCCCTATCCACCTGTCCCATTACCAACCCTTCCCCTATCCACCACTCCCATTACCAATCCTTCCCCTATCCACCAGTCCCATTACCAACCCTTCCCCTATCCACCAGTCCCATTACCAACCCTTCCCCTATCCATCAGCCCCATTACCAATCCTTCCCCTATCCACCAGTCCCATTACCAACCCTTCCCCTATCCCCCAGTCCCATTACCAACCCTTCCCCTATCCACCAGTCCCATTACCAATCCTTCCCCTATATACCAGTCCCATTAATAATCCTTCCCCTATCCACCAGTCCCATTACCAACCCTTCCCCTATCCACCAGTCCCATTACCAATCCTTCCCCTATCCACCAGTCCCATTACCAACCCTTCCCCTATCCACCAGTCCCATTATCAATCCTTCCCCTATCCACCAGTCCCATTACCAATCCTTCCCCTATCCACCAGTCCTATTACCAACCCTTCCCCTATCCACCAGCCCCATTACCAATCCTTCCCCTATCCACCTGTCCCATTACCAACCCTTCCCTTATCCACCAGTCCCATTACCAATCCTTCCCCTATCCACCTGTCCCATTACCAATCCTTCCCCTATCCACCAGTCCCATTACCAACCCTTCCCCTATCCACCAGTCCCATTACCAATCCTTCCCCTATCCACCTGTCCCATTACCAACCCTTCCCCTATCCACCAGTCCCATTACCAATCCTTCCGCTATCCACAAGTCCCATTACCAACCCTTCCCCTATCCACCAGTCCCATTATCAATCCTTCCCCTATCCACCAGTCCCATTACCAACCCTTCCCCTATCCACCAGTCCCATTATCAACCCTTCCCGTATCAACCAGTCCCCTTACCAATCCTTCCCCTATCCACCAGTCCCATTACCAATCCTTCCCCTATCCACCTGTCCCATTACCAATCCTTCCCCTATCCACCAGTCCCATTACCAACCCTTCCCCTATCCACCAGTCCCATTACCAATCCTTCACCTATCCACCAGTCCCATTACCAACCCTTCCCCTATCCACCAGTCCCATTACCAATCCTTCCCTTATCCACCAGTCCCATTACCAATCCTTCCCCTGTCCACCAGTCCCATTACCAACCCTTCCCGTATCAACCAGTCCCATTACCAATCCTTCCCCTATCCACCAGTCCCATTACCAACCCTTCCCCTATCCACCAGTCCCATTACCAATCCTTCCCCTATCCACCAGTCCCATTACCAATCCTTCCCTTATCCACCAGTCCCATTACCAATCCTTCTCCTATCCACCAGTCCCATTACCAATCCTTCCCCTATCCACCAGTCCCATTACCAACCCTTCCCCTATCCACCAGTCCCATTACCAATCCTTCTTCTATCCACCAGTCCCATTACCAATCCTTCCCCTATCCACCACTCCCATTACCAATCCTTCCCCTATCCACCAGTCCCATTACCAACCATTCCCCTATCCACCAGTCCCATTACCAATCCTTCCCCTATCCACCAGTCCCATTACCAATCCTTCCCCTATCCACCAGTCCCATTACCAATCCTTCCCCTATCCACTAGTCCCATTACCAACCCTTTCCCTATCCACCAGTCCCATTACCAATCCTTCCTCTATCCACCAGTCCTATTACCAATCCTTCCCCTATCCACCAGTCCCATTACCAATCCTTCCCCTATCCACCAGTCCCATTACCAATCCTTCCCCTATCCACTAGTCCCATTACCAACCCTTTCCCTATCCACCAGTCCCATTACCAATCCTTCCTCTATCCACCAGTCCTATTACCAATCCTTCCCCTATTCACCAGTCCCATTACCAATCCTTCCCCTATCCACCTGTCCCATTACCAACCCTTCCCCTATCCACCAGTCCCATTACCAATCCTTCCGCTATCCACCAGTCCCATTACCAACCCTTCCCCTATCCACCTGTCCCATTACCAACCCTTCCCCTATCCACCACTCCCATTACCAATCCTTCCCCTATCCACCAGTCCCATTACCAACCCTTCCCCTATCCACCAGTCCCATTACCAACCCTTCCCCTATCCATCAGCCCCATTACCAATCCTTCCCCTATCCACCAGTCCCATTACCAACCCTTCCCATATACACCAGTCCCATTACCAACCCTTCCCCTATCCACCAGTCCCATTACCAATCCTTCCCCTATATACCAGTCCCATTAATAATCCTTCCCCTATCCACCAGTCCCAATACCAAACCTTCCCTATCCACCAGTCCCATTACCAATCCTTCCCTATCCACCAGTCCCATTACCAACCCTTCCCTATCCACCAGTCCCATTATCAATCCTTCCCTATCCACCAGTCCCATTACCAATCCTTCCCTATCCACCAGTCCCCTTACCAATCCTTCCCCTATCCACCAGTCCCATTACCAATCCTTCCCCTATCCACCAGTCCCATTACCAACCCTTCCCTTATCCACCAGTCCCATTACCAATCCTTCCCCTATCCACCTGTCCCATTACCAATCCTTCCCCTATCCACCAGTCCCATTACCAATCCTTCCCCTATCCACCAGTCCCATTACCAATCCTTCCCCTATCCACCAGTCCCATTACCAACCCTTGCCCTATCCACCAGTCCCATTACCAATCCTTCCCCTATCCACAAGTCCCATTCCCAACCCTTCCACTATCCACCAGTCCCATTACCAATCCGTCCCCTATCCACCAGTCCCATTACCAATCCTTCCCCTATCCATTTGTCCCATTACCAACCCTTTCCCCATCTACCAGTCCCATTACCAATCCTTCCCCTATCTACCAGTCCCATTACCAACCCTTCCCCTATCCACCAGTCCCATTACCAATCCTTCCCCTATCTACCAGTCCCATTACCAACCTCTACCCTATCCACCAGTACCATTACCAACCCTTCCCCTATCCACCAGTCCCATTACCAATCCCTCCCCTATCCACAAGCCCATTACCAATCCTTCCCAATACACCAGTCCCATTACCAATCCTTCCCCTGTCCACCAGTCCCATTACCAATCCTTCCCCTATCCACCAGTCCCATTACCAACCCTTCCCCTATCCACCAGTCCCATTACCAATCCTACCCCTATCCACCAGTCCCATTACCAAACCTTCCCCTATCCACCAGTCCCATTACCAAACCTTCACCTATCCACCAGTCCCATTACCAATCCTTCCACTATCCACCAGTCCCATTACCAATCCTTCCCCTATCCACCAGTCCCATTACCAATCCTTCCCCTATCCACCAGTCCCATTACCAATCCTTCCCCTATCCACCAGTCCCATTACCAATCCTCCCCTATCCACCAGTCCCATTACCAACCCTTCCCCTATCCACCAGTCCCATTACCAATCCTTCCCCTATCCACCAGTCCCATTACCAATCCTTCCCCTATCCACCAGTCCCATTACCAATCCTTCCCCTATCCACCAGTCCCATTACCAACCCTTCCCCTATCCACCAGTCCCATTACCAATCCTTCCCCTATCCACCAGTCCCATTACCAATCCTTCGCCTATCCACCAGTCCCATTACCAATCCTTCCCCTATCCACCAGTCCCATTACCAATCCTTCCCCTATCCACCAGTCCCATTATCAACCCTTCCCCTATCCACCAGTCCCATTACCAATCCTTCCCCTATCCACCAGTCCAATTACCAATCCTTCCCTATCCACCAGTCCCATTACCAATCCTTCCCTATCCACCAGTCCCATTACCAACCCTTCCCCTATCCACCAGTCCCATTACCAATCCTTCCCCTATCCACCAGTCCCATTACCAATCCTTCCCTATCCACCAGTCCCATTACCAACCCTTCCCTATCCACCAGTCCCATTACCAATCCTTCCCCTATCCACCAGTCCCATTACCAACCCTGTCCCTATCCACCAGTCCCATTACCAATCCTTCCCTATCCACCAGTCCCATTACCAATCCTTCCCTATCCACCAGTCCCATTACCAATCCTTCCCCTATCCACCAGTCCCATTACCAATCCTTCCCTATCCACCTGTCCCATTACCAACCCTTCCCTATCCACCAGTCCCATTACCAATCCTTCCCTATCCACCAGTCCCATTACCAATCCTTCCCTATCCACCAGTCCCATTACCAATCCTTCCCTATCCACCAGTCCCATTACCAATCCTTCCCTATCCACCAGTCCCATTACCAACCCTTCCCTATCCACCAGTCCCATTACCAATCCTTCCCTATCCACCAGTCCCATTACCAATCCTTCCCTATCCACCAGTCCCATTACCAATCCTTCCCTATCCACCAGTCCCATTACCAACCCTTCCCTATCCACCAGTCCCATTACCAATCCTTCCCTATCCACCAGTCCCATTACCAATCCTTCCCTATCCACCAGTCCCATTACCAATCCTTCCCTATCCACCAGTCCCATTACCAATCCTTCCCTATCCACCAGTCCCATTACCAACCCTTCCCTATCCACCAGTCCGATTATCAACCCTTACCCTATCCACCAGTCCCATTACCAACCCTTCCCCTATCCACCAGTCCCATTACCAATCCTTCCCCTATCCACCAGTCCCATTACTAATCCTTCCCCTATCCACCAGTCCCATTACTAATCCTTTCCCTATCCACCAGTCCCATTACCAATCCTTCCCCTATCCACCAGTCCCATTACCAACCCTTCCCCTATCCACCAGTCCCATTACCAATCCTTCCCTATCCGCCAGTCCCATTACCAATCCTTCCCTATCCACCAGTCCCATTACCAATCCTTCCCTATCCACCAGTCCCATTACCAATCCTTCCCTATCCACCAGTCCCATTACCAATCCTTCCCTATCCACCAGTCCCATTACCAATCCTTCCCTATCCACCAGTCCCATTACCAATCCTTCCCTATCCACCAGTCCCATTACCAATCCTTCCCCATCCACCAGTCCCATTACCAATCCTTCCCTATCCACCAGTCCCATTACCAATCCTTCCCTATCCACCAGTCCCATTACCAATCCTTCCCTATCCACCAGTCCCATTACCAATCCTTCCCTATCCACCAGTCCCATTACCAATCCTTCCCTATCCACCAGTCCCATTACCAATCCTTCCCTATCCACCAGTCCCATTACCAATCCTTCCCTCTCCACCAGTCCCATTATCAATCCTTTCCTATCCACCAGTCCCATTACCAACCCTTCCCCTATCCACCAGTCCCATTACCAAACCTTACACAAACCACCAGTCCCATTACCAAACCATCCCCACTCCACCAGTCCCAATACCAATCCTTCCCTATCCACCAGTCCCATTACCAATCCTTCCCCATCCACCAGTCCCATTACCAATCCTTCCCTATCCACCAGTCCCATTACCAATCCTTCCCTATCCACCAGTCCCATTACCAATCCTTCCCTATCCACCAGTCCCATTACCAACCCTTTCCCTATCCACCAGTCCCATTACCAATCCTTCCGCTATCCACCAGTCCCATTACCAATCCTTCCACTATTCACCAGTCCCATTACCAACCCTTCCCCTATCCACCAGTCCCATTACCAACCCTTCCACTATCCACCAGTCCCATTACCAATCCTTCCCCTATCCACCAGTCCCATTACCAATCCTTCCCCTATCCACCAGTCCCATTATCAATCCTTCCCCTATCCACCAGTCCCATTACCAATCCTTCCTCTATCCACCAGTCCCATTACCAACCCTTCCCTATCCACCAGTCCATTACCAATCCTTACCCTATCCACCTGTCCCATTACCAACCCTTCTGCTATCCACCATTCCCATTACCAATCCTTCCCTATCCACCAGTCCCATTACCAATCCTTCCCTATCCACCAGTCCCATTACCAATCCTTCCCCTATCCACCAGTCCCATTACCAATCCTTCCCCATCCACCTGTCCCATTACCAATCCTTCCCTATCCACCAGTCCCATTACCAATCCTTCCCTATCCAGTCCCATTACCAACCCTTCCCCTATCCACCAGTCCCATTACCAATCCTTCCCCTATCCACCAGTCCCATTACCAACCCTTCCCCTATCCACCAGTCCCATTACCAATCCTTCC
>NC_066563.1:5364742-5429742 GCF_024679095.1 Eriocheir sinensis
GAAGAACGTATGATTTAGTTTCCTGAGTGTTGCTTTGATGTAATATTAAATTGCACTGCGTAATAAGACTATGATGAAAAATAGGTGATGGTTTAGTAATGTAAAATATAGGAGCCAGAAGGGAGTAGAGAGGTTATGGAGGACGAAGTAGAGAGTTCATAGAGTTTAGCCAAGGAAGTTCAGCTCATGGGAGTGTGATGAGGATGGAAGAGGAGAGGACTGAAAGTAGGTTGATTATGATTGACGGAAAGCAGATACGTTGGGATAAAAGCGATGTACAGAGAATGTTAAACGAAAAGGAACATTTGAAGGTTGACATTAAAGGAGAATAAAGATAAAAAGTAAAAATAAGAAATAAAGGAAGAGGTGGAAGGTTGACAAGCGTGTGAAAAAAAATAGGAAGTAGATGAAAAGGTAAATAGAAAAAGGGAAAAGAAGAGTAAAAATAGACTAGGAAGTAAATAAATGTTTAAAAATAGAGATTGAAAACAGGGGGGAGATAGAATAGGAAGTAGATGAAGACGTATATATGAAGTTGAAGAAAGGAAATGGGAAAGACAGAAAGATAGAAGAGGAAGTAGAGAAAAAAATAAAGATGTAAACGAGGGGAGGGGGGGGGGGGGGGAAAGGGAGGTAGAACAGGAGGTAGATAAAGAGGTAAAAATGAAGTTGAAAAAAAGGGTAGAAAAAAAAGTAGAAGGAAGAAAAGTGGGAGAGAGGCAAGAGTGTGTGTGTGTGAGATAAGGGAGAGTGAAACGTTGACTTAGTTTGTAGAGGATGGAAAAAAAGGGGACCATAAAACCTCGACTATCTTTGTGTGTGTAGTCGATCGTTCCCTTATGCCTCCCCTTCTTCCTTCCACCGCCTCCACCTTAAAGAAGAAAGGACGTATTTAAGGGAAGGGGGTGGGGGGGGGGTATTTGAAAAGAAAAAGCCCCCTTCCCCGTCCCCACCTCCCCCCTACTCCCAAAACCTGGTATAAGATGGACTTTTGGTATAATTCTGTAAGTAGATAAGAGTAGGAAATGTTATCTGTGTATTCTGTTTTGCCGTCTTAGTGTAAATAATAATAATAAAAAAACATTGTAAGGTGCTGGATGAAGGATGTTTTTAGTGATATTTCTAAAGATAAGCCGCGTATAAGGAAACACACACACACACACACACACACAAGCCGAAGCAAATATCCACAAACAAACAAACAAACAAACAAACACCCGTGAATAATTAAACTCTCATCTACACAATACAACTCAAAAAAAAAAAAAAAAAAAAAGCAGCTAATCGCTTGTGAGTGTTTGCATGGCCGGGAGCCGCGTGTACCACCAAAGAACTTCAGTATTTACTCTTCCAAGCGAGTGATTAACTTTTCATATTTCTTGGATTGTTGAGGCAGATTCGTGCGGGCTGGAGCGGCGTTCGGGGAGGTGGTGGTGACGGTGGCGAGGGGGGCGGAAGGGGAGAGAAACGAAGACCTGCCATCCGCTGGGGACTTCAAGAACGTGTTTGGGTACCCGTCAGCCGAAGGGGCCAAGTTGAGCTGTCGCGCGGTGGTTCTCGTCGCTCTAACTCCCGCTGACACCGACCTGACGCTTAGGTGAGAAGTCGTGTTGTATTTGTTTGTAGAGGACGTGTTCCAAGGGGTGGTGAAAGTAGGTTAGCGGTAGTAGTAGTGGTAGGAGGAGGAGAAGGAAGAGAAGGAGGGGTAGAAGGAGGAGCTGTAGCAGTAGTAGAAATGGTAGTATTAGTGTTAGTAGAAGTAGTAGTAGTAGTAGAAGCGTAGCAATAGTAGAATGGTAGTAGTAGTAGTAGTAAGAGGAGGAGGAGGAGGAGGAGGACGAGTAGAAGTAGTAGAAACGGCAGTAGAATCCAAAGCAACAATAGCATCATTAGCATCAGAAACCATTGACCTTTTTACCGTAACACACGTAACATATTTTCCATCCTCCCTCACATCATCCCCGGCCTCTGAGCAACGTACGAGCCTCCAAACACAGCTCCGTATAAGCAACTTAGCCGCTCGCCTTCCTCAACTCCCACGACACACACGGAGATCAAAGCCACCAGCACACACGCGAGCAATCATCACCGCCGGCCGCCCCTTCAAGCAGCCAGACCCAAGCCCGCGGGGACATGAAGTGGCGGGAAGGCAATCTGAGTGGCCGTCACCAAATCGTACCTTAAACTACTACTACTACTACTACTACAACAACTACTTCTCTTTTTTTTTCTCTCTCTCTTCTCGCTCTTCTTCTCTTTCTATGCTTGTTTTAAGAATCTTGGTATACTCCCCTGCTCCTCCTCTTCTTCTTCTCCCTCTTCCTCTTCCTCCTCCTTCTCCTAATAATAATAATGAGACTGTTAATAGCTTCGGCTCTCGTGATGTAGTCAAGGAGAACGTGGTAATGGGGTGCAGAAATAGGTTTAGACAGTACCTCAGACCCATCGAACTACTGTAAAAGACATCTAGAAGGAAAGGAAAGGACATATATAGAGACCGTACCTTAATCTGTGTTAGAAGCGGTACTCGTGATGAAGCCAAGGAGAGCGTGGTAATGGGGTGTGGAGTAGATTAGACAGTAATTCAGAGCTACAAGTCCACTGGAAAAGACATCTAGAAGGAAAGGAAAGGAGATATATAGAGGCCGTAACTTAATCTGTATTAGAAGCGGCAAACGTTATGAATCTAAGGAGAGTGAAGTAACGGTGTGTAGCAATAGGTTTAATCAGTGCCTTAGAGCCTCCCGTCCACTGGAAAAGACATGTAGAAGGAAAGAAAAAGAGATTGTTATGTAGAGTCCTTCAAAACAAACCTTACTGAAGTCCTCTCATTCTTTTTTATTTTCTCGGAACAGCGTCTGGCGGGCTTTTTTATTGCCGTTTTGTGTTTTTGGCCTTGAGTTGTCTCCTTTGCTGAAAAAAAAGTAATTGTAGTCATCATCATCATCATCATCGTCATCATCATTACCAGCACCATTGTCACTGCTACGATACTTAGGCCGGTATGATGACACTTTCGCTTCGCACATCAGCATTTCTAAAGGTCAAAGAAGGGATCAATCGGGTTCTAATATGTGTTCCTTTAGGTTCACGGTTCAGAGGAAGGGTCACACTACCACCAGGCCCATAAAACTACTCCTGGAAATGCCCACAACTCCTACGAAAGCCTAGATGTTCTTGGGCGACGAAATGTCTTATGATATGACCCTTAGTTCCTCTTACGCATCTTGACGAACATAACCTTCCGTTTCCGCAGCTTCGTGGAGGCGGCGGCAATGTGGAGGCTTTCAGACACCCGCGTGGTGGTGGTGGGCGTCCAGGGAGGGGCGGAAAGGGCGCTCCTCCACCCCAGCCTCCGGAACACCGTCCACGCCCATTACCTGGCCCTTCCGCTGCCTCAGAACGCTTCAGGAACGAGAGGTGAAGGTCAGAGGCAGCCTTGTTATAGTTACCCTTCTTACACTTCCTCCCTCTCCCTGCCACGCGACTCCGAAAGAGAAGTAAATCCCAAGAATCACATTGTTATAGTTTCCATCTCCCTCTATTCCTCCCCCCTTTGCCGCCTCAGGGAAAGGAGGTGAAGCTTAGGAGTTGCTTTAGTTGTCCTCCCCCCGACTCCTTTTTGTCACGTTTTCTCTTATTCACTGCAGCGGGCCGACTCGAACGAACTGCAAATGGAAAAGTGAATAGAAAACGGCTGAGGGGTTCCCAGTTCCCGAAAAATAGTTATTACATCTCTATCGAAATTATATTTTTTAGAGAATTACTTGCAGGAAATTCAAATGTAAATAGTCAGCGAATAAGTGAATTGATAGACGCTGAAAATAGTAATCTGATGAAAGAGGCTGAACGTTTGATCATTATAAAATTATCATTCCATTGAGCGTTAATAATTCTCCTGAACGAATCTTTATTGAAAATCATCCGCCTAAAAAAATAATGATGATAATGATAATAATAATAATAAGACTGATAATAATAATAATGATAATAATAATAATGATAATAATAATAATAATAATAATAATAATAATAATAATAATAATAACAATAACAATAATAATAATAATAATAATAATAATAATAATAATAATAATAATAATAATAATAATAATAATAATAATAATAATAATAATAATAATAATAATAATAATAATAATAATAATAATAATAATAGTAAGTGGATAACCTCTAGCCATTTTCTATAATGCGTCTTGGTTTAGTGTTAATTGTAGTAGGTGTTAAACGTACACACACACACACACACACACACACACACACACACACACACACACACAAAATGTTAACAGGTGTTGCTAGCTTGCCATCTATGCAGGGTGTTTGTACATACATACATACATACATACATACATAAATACATACATACATACATGCATACATAAATGCTTACAGACACGTTCAGCGGATTGGAGACAGACAGATAGACAGATGGGAACACACACACACACACACACACACACACACACACACACACACGCCGCTCCGGTAGCTCAATCGGCTAGAGTGCTGCGCTGCAAGGCTTCACGGCCTAATAGGCGGCGGTTCGAGCCCCGCTCAGGCCAGATTCTTTCCGTTGACTAGGAGTGGTTACTGTCCCCCCTTAAGGAAGGAGAATGGGGTGTGTGGTGTGTAAGGTCCTGGCAGTACCCAGAGATCGACGATAAAGAGCACTTGCTCACGTCGGGAGGGTACCTACTAGCGAAAGCGAGTCCATCTCGTGATCAGGCCGTGGTGAATTACTCACTCACACACACACACACACACACACACACACACATAAACAAATGTGGACATAATAGTATTTGTGCGGTGCAGTGTTTGTCTCTCAACACACACACATACAAACACACATACATACATACATACATACATACATACATACATACATCAGCAGGTGGCGGGGGCGTTGCTGTGTATGGGCGGTGTTTGTACTGTGGCCGTGGCGGGGAGGCTGCCGTGTACCTGCTGTGCCGCGCCTCCGGGGACCCACAGGTGTGCCCCCTCGCCCCGCCCGCAGGTAAGTAGGGTCGGCGCCTGTTGGTGAATATTTACTGAAGCACTCCTGATGGCGCTGCAATATTAAGTCATGTCCTTTAGTGCGCTCTCTCTGTGTGTGGGGGGGGGAGGGGAATTGGGGGAGGGAAGGGAGGGGTGTTGTCTGTGTGTGTGTGTGTGTGTGTGTGTGTGTGTGTGTGTGTGTGTGTGTGTGTGTGTGTGTGTGTGTGTGTGTTTCTCTCTCATCTGTATTGTCTTTCCCTTTCTTTCCTTTCCTTATCTATCTATCTATTTATCTATTTATTTATCTGTGTCTTCATTATTATTATTCGCTTCCTCTCCTCCCCTATCTTCTCATTTATTAGTCTGTTTACCTCTATATATTTATCTGCGTTTCGTATTAGTGCCCCCCTCCTTTCCTTTCTCATTCAAATAACTATCTATCTTTCTATCTCTATCTATATCTCCTTAGTCCCACCCTCCTTTCCTTTCTCATTCAAATAACTATCTGTCTTTCTATCTCTATCTATATCTCCTTAGTCCCACCCTCCTTTCCTTTCCTATCCATATATCCATTTATTTACTATCTCTATCTATGTCCCCTCAGCGCCTCCCGTGGACATGCAGGGTCACTTGCTGCGAGCCGTGATCATGGCGTACCCTCCCTACCTCCTCATAGAGCGCGACAAGGCCGACCCAAAGCGCTATCTGCTCCAGGACTCCCCAGATAGGAGGGTGCTCTACGCTCTTGTCCAGACCCTTAACTTTACGTGAGTGTGTGTGTGTGTGTGTGTGTGTGTGTGTGTGTGTGTGGATGGGTGGGTGTGTAAGATCGTATTGTCTGTTTGGAACGCCTCTCGTTGAAGTTGTTGGGATTTTCATGACCCGTTTGCTCATTACGCGACTCCTGGACCTTGAGCGGAAAAAAAAAAACCCTGAAAACCCGGTTAATCTCCTCTGTGGCCTTGGGAAATAGATTGGTATTCCTAAACGCGTTCCCCTTACACATCAGTTACTTCCAAAGTCCGATAAAGAGATCAATCGGGTTATCATGAGTCCTTCTTTACACTCATGGTACAGAAGAAGAGACAAACTACCACCAGGGTCATAAAACTACCCATGCATTTTTTTTTTTACGTCGCGGCCTATTGCGCCGGTAGGCTTCTTCCCGGTGGGACCTGATGGTCGGCCCAAGGCATCTTCCCGGTGGGTCCTGATGGTCGGCCCAGCCCGTTCTGGCGCAGGCGAGTGTTTATAGTGGCGCCATCTTGCATTGGCTCATGCTGCCCCCCCGGAGCTCATCTTTAATCCTAGAATCTAGAGTCCCGGTTGATAGGTGGTCTTCTGGACAGCATGTAGGTAATTTTAAGCCACTCGGCGGCGGCTGAAAAAAATCCCAGCTTGGTGGCACGGGTCGGGGATTGAACTCGCGTCCTCCTGAACGCGGAGCCGTCACTCTGTCGACTCAGCCACCCAATGAGAAAGGTTTCAAACTCCAACGAAAGCCTTGTCAAATAAGTATGCTTGGGCGCCGAAAGGTTAAAAAATATGGGCCATGGAAAGTCGTAGTGAGAGCCCAATACGTTTAATAGGTTAGGTTAGGTTAGGTTAGGTTAGGTTAGGTTAGGTTAGGTTAAGAATACGGAGCCTAGCCTCAACACATGCAGGTACGAGGTGATGGAGCCAGAGGACAGGCAATGGGGAATACTTGTGAGCGACAAAGACTGGAACGGCATGGTGGGGATTCTACAGCGTGAGGAGGGCGACTTTTCCTTCGGCCTGTCCCCGCACCCCAGCAGACACAAGGTCATCTCCTTCTCAACAGCCTACTACCAAGACCGCCTCACCATCCTCTCCCCGAAGCCTGAACCGCTCTCCAGACACATGGCTATCGCGTGTCCCTTTTCAGGTGAGTAAGGGGAAGTAACATCGTAATCTACCTCTCTGTCTATCAATCTATCTATGTTTCCTTTTATATCTCTCTATCAATCCCTGTGTGTATGTACCTTTATTTTTTTTTTCAGTTTTTATTCCTGTCTGTGTGTCTCCCTGTGCAGTTGGCGTGTGGTTGGTGGTAGCGGTGTCCACGGCGTCTCTGGGCGTGACCATGTGGCTGCTGCAGAGGGCCTGTGCGTGGCTGTACGGGGAGCGAGCCCAGGGGACGTTCTCGGCCTTCTGCTACAGCTGCGGCATCCTGTTGGAGAGGCCGCCCGCACACATCCCGCGGCACCTCTCTGGAAGGGTGAGGACACGGTGGGAATAGGGTGAGGATGGATGTGAAGGGGTGTGAGTGTGTGTTGCGGGGATAGGGTAAGTAGGGGTGCTGTTGCCGGCCCGGGGCGGTGTGGGTACGGTACGGTCACGCCCCGCTAACGTGTTGGTGTAGTGTGAATCAGCCTTTAAACATCTCGGCGCCTCAGTTTGCCTGTTTGAAAAGACTCTCGTAGTTAAAGTTTCCGAGATTTCCATGGCCCGTGTTGTGATCCCAGTGACAGTTTTACCCGACTTCTGCACCTTGAACGGGAAAAACATCCATGAAGACCCGGGTAATCTTCTTTGTGGCCTTGGAAAATAGTCTTGATGGAAGCCTGAGACGTGTAAACATCGGGATTTCGCTTCCTTACCTTTTACCTTACCTGCTGTCTTTACCTATATGCTTATCCAAGGTTCTGGTGGGCTGGTGGCTGCTGACGGCGATGGTGCTGACAACGGCGTATCGCTCCTCCCTGGCGGCCGACCTGAGCGTCCTGTCCTTCCCTCCGCCGATAAACACCTTTCAGGATATTCTGAGTCGACCAGGCTGGACGTGGGGCAGCCGGGGGTTCCACGGCAGCACTTACATGTTCTTCAACATGAGCATCGACCCCGTCATATCGCAGATTTCAAGGGGCATGGAGGTAAGGAGTATTAGTAGCATTTTTTGTTATAGTGGTAATATTTTTTTTTTATAGTGGTGATGGGATTAGTAAAGGTGACAGTAAGGAGAATGGTCACGTTAAGGAATACCAGGTTAGGGGAGAAATAACATGATTCTATTCGGAGATGAGCACCGAGGCCACGCGCAGCTATAGCGTATGCCCCACACATAACCGGTATCTGTCCAAATCCCTTATGCAAGAGTTATCCAGCATCTTCATTCTCTCATCCCCTGCTTGACCTCTCCTCTGGACACCCTTCTAAACTATTTTTTATTGGGGCAGTGTTTTGCCGGCTGTTTTTACCGCCCGCAAAATAATTTTTCGGAAGGTATTGTTTTCAGCTGTGTATTTTTTTTTGTCTGTACCGCGATAACTTTTGAACCATAACAGCTAGGATGTTGAAACTTCATAGGTGGACTACCAATGGCCCCCCACCAAACGAGTTCGATTTTCAAGGTCAAAGGTCAATGTCAAGGTCACCGAGGTCAAAAATGCATATTTTCACATTTTGAGCACTCCTACCGGAGGGTGTTGGCAGCGGGCGGTTTGCCCTCATTATAGTGTCCAATGTCTAGTTAATTCCTTTATTTTTTTTTCCCTTGAGCTGCTTCCTTCACTGTATAAAAAAAAGATCTTATTTGAGTTTTGAGATCGGTGACTTAAGGGTTAAGCTTACGTCTCTTTTTTAGTGAGTGGGCGGGATGTGTGATTTTATATGTGTTATTCAGCTTGGTTTAATCACGTGCTGGACTCTGTATCTTTGTTATGAATGGACACAGAAGGACCACGCGACATCTATTAGCACTTATGACGATGCTGACGCGGCGTGGCATCCGTAATAGTGCTCCTGATTGATGCTGTTAATCTTGTGTGTAGGCGTTTTTATAAGTCATTACGCTGGTGCCGATGGAATATCATTGTGTATATCATTACACTATATTTTGGCAATTGCTCTATGATGAAGATATTATTGTATTGTATGTGTCTTTCTAAAGGTGATTGTAATGTAGTTTAGTAAAGCACTTCTATAATTTAGTGGCACAGTAAGTCATTTCGCAATCTCATGTTTGTGTTCCTCATTCATCCAATTCTATATTTTTGCGTCTTCCTCGTCTTGTTCCAAAATAATGTTACTCCCTTTCCCCGTTCCCTTGGAGCTTATTTTTGATCCTCTATATAAAGTTTTATCTAGAGTCCGGGTTGATCAGCCACCGCCTTCTTATTGATTTAGTAAGTTTCTCCCTTCTTTCAGATCCTCGACCCTGAAGCGGGCCTGAGGCGGGTACTGGACGGCCGCTTTTCCTTCATCATGCACCAGTCCGAGGTCCTCGTGTACGTGAAGGCGCTGTACGAGGACGGGGACAGAAAAGGGCCCTTCCACATCGGCACGACGCGCTACGCCAACCCTGCAGGGAACGCGGTAGGAACCCGGTGAGTCAGGGGCGCAGGAACAGTGGCGGGAAGTAAAGGAACATCTGCAGGGAAAATGACGGCAAATAACTGCAGAACAATTGAGCATTCTTTCGTTATCTTTTGTACTCATTTATCGGAGGAGCTTTTGGCGAACTTTTTTTTTTAGGATCATGTGTTACTCTTTACCTTCCTTCGTGTTTTACCGTAAGAAAGACAAAAAGACTTACTCAGGTTTAACTCTTTCACATTAGGAAAGACGCGTGTTTGACTCTTCGCCTCTCCACGTTTTTTCCGTGGAGAAAGAGAGAAAAAGACTGACTCGGATCTGACTTTCTCCCCCAGGAAAGGCGCGCCCTTCCTCGACGCCATGAACAAGCGCATTCAGGGGCTTTTCGAAATGGGAATCATCGACTTTTGGATCGAGGAAGGAAACTCCATCCTCGCCCGCCAAAGGAAGCTAAAAATACACAACAGCAAGTCCCAGGTGAGCATCTCTCTCTCTCTCTCTCTCTCTCTCTCTCTCTCTCTCTCTCTCTCTCTCTCTCTCTCTCTCTCTCTCTCTCTCTCTCTCTCTCTCTCTCTCTCTCTCTCTCTCTCTCTCTCTCTCTCTCTCTCTCTCTCTCTCTCTCTCTCTCTCTCTCTCTCTCTCTCTCTCTCTCTCTCTCTCTCTCTCTCTCTCTCTCTCTCGCTCTCTCTCACTCTCTCTCTCGTTTTCAGCCCAATTAAACAAACAACTTTAGCCACTTAGAGTTAACCTAATACACTCTTTGAATCCGTCTACTTATGTCGGTGATTTCGTTTTCTCGTATTTCTTTTTAAGACCTCACAGTTTACGTATGCAACTCAAAATGGCATGCACCGTTTAGTATCACTGTTTTTATTTTATTAAATTGCACCAGCCATTATTTTTAAGCCTCATATTGTAGCAAGTGATATCAAACAAAGGTACATCAAAGTAACGCAAAAAAAAAAAAAAAAAAAAAAAAAAACATCCACGAGAAGTTCAAATCATATGTGTTTATTTTACATTCACGTTCCCTCAATGTCACATCGATCTTTATTTTTTTTCCTTTTTCGCACTTTTCGGCATATGCACAAAGTAACACGTAGCAACAATCCTCAAAACTCAAATGACATACTTTTTTTTTTTACATTCACATTCCCTCAAAGTCACACCGATAGCCATTTCTCCATTTTTTGCACCTTTTCCACATACACACTTTGCAACTGTCCTCAAAACACATATCATAAACAGTTTTCACATTCACATTTCCTTTGGCGTGCACCGACCCGCCACGTCTCTCTTTTCCGCACGTTTTCCGCGTCTACACAATGGGTCGCCTTTGATGCACTCTTTGTAAACATAGCCACGAGTTCATCATCATCCATAACCCAGCCGGCGACCTTCTCATGCATCGCCGAGAGCTCCACTTCACGTCTTTCCTCTGCAGGGGAGTCATGCCCTCTCAGCGCCTCCGTGGCTCGCGTACAAGAACAGCGGGAGAGGCGAAGTTGTGCTGGGGCTCGAACATCTTCAGGGCGCCTTCTATCTTCTCTTCCTCGGCCACGGCATCGCTCTTCTTTTCCTGGTGGTGGAGAGAATCAACATTACTCTCACCTCCGCTAAGCCTGTCCTGTGATTACGTCTCGTCTTGGTGTCTTTATAAGCTTTTGTGTCGACTTAATTCGTCCTTTTCTTTTTCTCCTTAGTCTCGTTATCACCCTTGTTCTCAATCAACCCTCCCCCTCACCTTATTCAACTTATTGCAACGTCTTGTCTTGGTGTCTTATAAGCTTTCGTGTCGACTCCGTATGTGTTATGCTTTTGTTTTCCTCCTTAGTCTCGTTGTCAGCCTCGTACTCAACCTCACTGTCTCCTATACCTTGATCGTCCTATGGCAAAGTCCCGTCCTGGCCTGTAGTAACTCCTCAGTCGTTTTTATTTGGTGTAGTGTTACTGTTTCAGGTCTTATCCTCATGTTCGTCCTATATGGTGAAGTCTCGTCCTGGCTTGTATTAACTTCTCAGCCGTGTTTGTTTGGTGCAGTGTTACTGTTCCAAGTCTTATCCTCATGTTCGTCCTATGGTAAAGTCTTGTCTATATGGTAAAGGCTTGTATTTACTCCTCAGCCGTTTATGTCTGGTGTAATGTTATTGTTTCCAGTCGCATCCTCGTCGTCACCTTACCATCTCTGTCCTGTGGTAATCTCTCGTCTTGTCGTCGCTCAACCTTTGTATGAACTCTTCGGCTGCTTCACGTTTGCTGCGATATCACTGTAATGACCTCATGATGCAGACAAGACTAGTTATCGTACTCGTTCTTGTCTTCACCTTACTACTCTGTCGCCTCGTCTGTTTAATGGCAACCTCTCGTTTTGTCCTCGTCTCCGTTTTCGTATTAGTTCATCAGTAGCTTCACGCTTTGCTATGCTATTACTGTAATGCTTTCACTATGCAGACAAATGTAGTTATCGTACTCGCGTCAGTGTTGTCTCGTGACTGTAACATAATCATTCACCCCTGTATAAGGATTGTGTCCATGGATGATTGGTGGGTGTTGGTTTGCCGTCTAAGAATTGTAATCATGAATAGGTATGCTCTTCTGATTTACTCATCCGGTTGGCCCATCCCTTCTCTATAGCATGACAAGGATATAGAGTTGGAAAAGTTGGATGGGCCATAAAAACTGCAGACACACTACCAGCTCATAAGTTGATTAATCGTATTGGGAAAGCTACGTATGATTGAATGGGCCGGAAGGATGTGTCTTAAGCAGTGTACTTGTTCTCAGTCTTGATAATGGATGCAGATTTATTTTCTATGGTAAATTATTGTGCTCATAAATTAATTGCTGCTGGGTTTTTGTATATTTTTCGCCCTTAGTAAGAAAGCAACACATGTAAATATGGTATTTTCATTAAAGTGTCTCGCCCTTCATGTTGCAGACGTCGTACACTAACTAAAAAGACTTCATATATTCGTTTTTTTCGACACCGAAGCTCAATAAATACTTCAAGGAGAAATAACAGTACAGAAATACAGTAAGACCCACTCAAACGGTTATCTACATGACAAACCGAAACCGACCCCTCTTCTGACCTCTCGTTCTGTTTTCTTATGTCGGAGCAGCGTATAGAAAACTTTTTTCTTACTGTTTTTATGTTTTCTGCCCTTGAGCTGACTCCCTGTAGAAAAAATAAAGTGGTGCTGTATGGCAACTACCTGACGAAATGGCAACTCAGGCGTGACGTCAGAGTGAGGTGGGCAGGCAGTGCGGAGTGACCACTTGACTCGCCGCCGTGTAACGAGGTACGTGTTGAGGTGTTTAGTGAGTGACGAGTGGCAAGCAGTGACGGGCGTTGTAACCTGAGGAGCCAAGGATCGAGTAGACGGGGAAGGCCACGCTCCATATGTGATCTTGAAGGTAAAGTCGACGGTTGTGATGTTTGTGTTGGTGATGATACTGTAATTGGCTTGTTCCCCGCTCCACTTGTTTGTTTTTATTAGTGTTTTATTGTTTTTGTTATTATTTAATCTTCTTGTTCTTTTTGGTCTTGTTTGTACCGCTATTGCTTGTTCTTGTTCTATTTTATTTGTCAATCTGTTTTCGTGAAGTATTCTTGTTCTAGTTCTTGTTCTCTTCCCCACCTGTTTGTTTGTATTCGAATGTTATGCCTAACTTAACATTCAATATTCTTTCTTCTGTTCTGTCGTATTGCATTGGCGTTTCTATTGACGATTTTTGTTCTATTTTCTTACTCTTTTCATTGATCATTGTTCTGTTTCTTGTTCCCCGCGCCGCCTGTATGCTTGTGTTAATATATTTATGTCTTCCTATTACCATTGCCCCCATGTGTCCTTACTGTGTCACGCCCTGTATGATGTGTGCGTTATCCTGACGTTGAAAGTTTGGTGTGTGTGTGTTTGTGTGTGTGTGTGTGTGTGTGTGTGTGTGTGTGTCGCTCCGCCTGAACGCGTAAACTCTGGTTAATAGTTACCCTCCTAGTTTTCGGTGTTGTTATTCACGAGTTTGTCTGTCTTAAGGGGGAAGAAGCACAATGAATTAATCAGAAGGTAAAATAAAGTCAATGAATCCATCTTGTATGAGGGAGGAAGGTGATATTTTAGGGGTTACTTTTTATAAGGGCACACCTCGCGCCTCTCCCCCCTTCTCCCCCCTTCTCCCCACGCCTCCTCTCTTCCGCCTCCTTTCCCCCTCCCCCATCCTCCCTACCTTCCTCACCCTCTCTTCCCCTACCCCCATCCTCGACCCCCTTCCTCTACCCCCTTCCTCTACCCCCATCCTCTACCCCCATCCTCTACCCCCTTCCCCTTCCCCCATCCTCTACCCCCTTCCTCTACCCTCATCCTCTACCCCCTTCCTCTACCCCCTTCCTCTACCCCCTTCCTCTACCCCCATCCTCTACCCCCTTCCCCTTCCCCCATCCTCTACCCCCCTTCTCTATCCCCTTCCCCAACCTCCTTCCTCCTCCCATCTCCTCCTTTTCCCCGCCTCACTCTCTCCCCACCCTTCAAACTCTCCCCCTCTCCCCTCTCCCCCACTTCCTACTCTCCCTTCGCCCCTCCCACTCCTTCCCCCGCCCCTTCCCCCTTCTCTCCCCTTCTTCCACCCCCCTCTTTCCTCCCCTCCTCGCCCATCCCACACGCCCGTTAGTAGTACCCTGATTGTGTAAAGATCTTGTTACCAGCATTACTCGACTCGATAGTTATAGCAGAAGTAAACTAATATCGACTTAAGTAAGGTATCTAATTATTACCGTAAGACTAAGGAAAGAGACGCGGAATGACTCTACATGGTTAGTTGTTTGACTCTTATTCATGAATGTTGGTTTGTTAGTATTTTCCTCCTTTTTTCTTTACTTTGTTTTGACGGATGGACATTAAAATTTCGCCTTGTCGATCGTGCAGGTCTCCCTATGTCAATTCCTCAAGTCATAACGTTCACACACCACCTCGAAACACAACGAAATTCGGATGGACACTAAAACTTCGCCTTGTCAAACGTCCTTTCTTCACCGCCTCGATCCCTAAAGTCATAACATTCACACTACCTGGAAACACAACGAGATGCAATGAAATACGGATGGACACTAAAACTTCGCCTTGTCAAACGTCCATCCTTCACCGCCTCGATCCCTAAAGTCATAACATTCACACTACCTCGAAACACAACGAAATACAGCGAAATACAACAAAATACGATGCGAAGGGGAGCCAATTGTCAATCCATAACACTGTAACGTTCACACACTACCCCAAAATACAACGAAAAACAGCGAAATACAACAAAATATGATGCGAAGAGGATCCAATCGTCAAACCACAACACCATAACGTTCACACACTACCCCAAAACACAACGAAACACAGCGAAATACAGTGAAATATGGTGCTGGAGGCGAACCTATCGAGGCCTGTGAACACTTTGAAGCCTCGTTCCTCTCTCCAGGCAACGGGAAATTCACAAGAACGAATATTTAGGCTGCAAGGCGCGGGCAGGAAATAGAACGAGGCGGGAAGCTACCTCGAGGGTGTTGTTGGCCGGCCCAGGAGGTAATGAGGGAGAGGAGGAGGAGAAGAAGGAAAAGGAGTTGAGACGTAAGAAGGAAGAGAGATATAGAGAAGAAAGTAGAGAAGGAAGAGGATGAAGGTGAGAACGGGAAGAATGTAGGAAATTTAGACATGTAGGAAGAAGAAAGAGCATGTAAGGAAGAGGTGGGAGTAGATAAGATAGAGTAGAATGAGAGGAGGAGGAGAAAGTAGAGAAGGAAGCGGAGGATGAGGAACAGTAGGAATAAAGAGAAAGGAATGAAAGAATAGGAAAAAGGATGTTGGGTGGAATTGGAGAAGGTAAAGAGGCAAAGAGGAGGAGGAGAGAGAAAGTAAGAAGAGGAAGAGGAAGTAGGAATTAAATAAATGGATGAGAAGAATTAGGAGGAGAAGGTGGAAGTAGAGAAAGTAGAAGAAAATGAAGAGAGGAGGAGGAAGAGAATCATAAAAGGAGAAAGTAGAGAAGGAAGAGGAGAGAAAAAATAGAAAAAAAAGAGGGAAGTGACGGTATGATAGGTGGATTAAGGGAAGGGAAAAGAGGAAGATGATTAAAACGAGACAAGCAGGAAGGAGAAGAGGAGGAGGAGGAGGAAGAAGATGACGAGGAGGAATACTGAATAAGGAATGACATGAGAAGCTAAACGAAGGAAGGGGAGGAATGATAGGAGTTTGATAATGAGAAGGAAGAAGAGGAAGATGATTGGAAGGAGGGCGTTGAAGAAGAGATTGAGGGAAAAGGAAGATGATTAGAAGGACAAGAAAAAACCCCCAGCAAGAAGAGGAGGAGAAGGAGGGAGGAAAGAGGAAGAAGGAAGAAGACATGGTAAGTGAGGAGGAGGAGGATAAAGAGGAGTAATGAGAAGAGGTGGAGGGAAAAGAAAAAAGATTAGAAGGATAAGAAAAAAAACCCCAGCAAGAAGAGGAGGAGAAGGAGGGAGGAAAGAGGAAGAAGGAGGAAGACACGGAGATAAGTGAGGAGGAGGAGGAGGATAAAGAGGAAAAGTAATGAAGAGGAGGAGAGGTAAGGAAGGAGAAGAAAGGAAACGAGATGAGTGAGGGTCCTCCAGGCTCTCTCTCTTTGACCACTGAAAGTCCTCAAGGCGTCCACTTCCTTGGTTGCCTGACGCTGGATGGTCTCAGGATTGCCTCGCGACTTCCAAAACTTATCGACTGGCTGCCCGTCTCGCGTGTGATGCAGTTAGCTCCCTCAGCCTCCTCCTCTCACCCCACCCCATCCCCTCCTCTGCATTGCCCGGAGTGAGGCCTTAATTTAAAGCTTCATGAGCCCTTTCTTCCCACCCTCGAGGCCTACCCTGGGTTATCGCCGTTAGAATATTGCATGCCTCTCAGCCTCTCCCTCGTAATTTTTATCAGTTTTTGTGTTTTCTGAAATTTTATGGTTGCTGTTGAGATAATTTGCTAGCTAGAGTGTGTGTGTGTGTGTGGGTGTGTGGGTGTGGGTGTGGGTGGGTGTGTTCTGGAGGAATGCTCACAGTAATATTCTTTCTTAGGTGTCATTTCAAGCAACAGTGAATTTAAGAAACGTATACTTGTTCGATAAATAATTAAACCGTGTGGGTGGGAAGGGATGTGTGTGTGTGTGTGTGTGTGTGTGTGTGTGTGTGTGTGTGTGTGTGCAGGCCAGACAATACAAATGACACATATCTTAGTACAGAGTTGAGTTAGACCGTTGAAAAGAAAAAAAGTGATAGGAGAAAATGCTCACTGTCGTCGATCTATAGAGACCCTTGATAGACGCTCCGGAGAATAAGGTTTGAGTGCCTTAAAGGAGGATCCAATACTTCCCCTCGAGCGTAATTAGGATGAAAGAGAGGGAGCGAATTCGTTGTGATGTCTGCAAAGGGGACGAGAGAGCGATAAAATGACTCCAAAGTAAGGGACGAATTGGCGAACGAGGCAGGAAGGCCATTAGGGCTTACAAAGGAGATAAAGTGTGAGGATTGTTTAAAAGTACGAGGAAATAATCGTTAGCGAGACGAAGTAGCCATTTGGAATTAAGGTGCTCTGAAAGGAAATATTGGTTAAGGAAATACTGGTTAGGATGCTTTGTAGGGAGGTAACAAGGAAGGTAGGAAGCATAGGAGAAGAGGGAAGAGATGGACTAGAAAAGGGCGAGCAGGGAGGATAACCAGGGAAATGGGAAGCATAGGAAAGTAGGGAGGAGATATAATAGAAAAAAGGGAGAGAGGAGAGAGTGGGGAAAGAAGAAGCATGGAAAAGGAGAACAGGAAACGGAAGAGAAGAGAGAAGAGGGAGAGGTAACCAGGAGGAAATTGGAAGCATAGGAAAGGAGGGAAAGGAAAAAAACATAGGGGAAAGGAAAAGTAAGGGAGGGGAGAGAAGGGAGATGAGGCAACCAGGGGAGACATAGGAAATAGGGAGAAGGAAGAAGATAAAGGATAGGAAAAGGGAGAAAAGGAAGGGAAATCAGAGAGGTAGGAAGCTTAGGAGAGAGAGAGAGAGAGAGAGAGAGAGAGAGAGAGAGAGAGAGAGAGAGAGAGAGAGAGAGAGAGAGAGAGAGAGAGAGAGAGAGAGAGAGAGAGAGAGAAAAGAATAACCAGCCAGAGGGGACATAGGAAGCACACACACTCACACGCACTCCAAAATATATATATAAAAAAAGTCGTCGATAAACCAGAAAGGAACGTGAACGACTTGCCAAAAACCGAGGCAACGCGGATAAAAAGATTTTGCAGCATCAGTGACCGGAGGATGGGCGGCCCTGTCTGTCCCGCTGCGCCCCAGGGAGTGAACCAGCCGACCAACCGACCAACTAGCCAGGCAGGCGAAGGGACAGGGGGCGAGGGGGTTGAGGGGGTTAGCAGATGATCCACTCTTTTGGGCATGGCAGGTTGGACAGGACAGGTGGTAGTGATGGTGGATTGGTGGTATGTTTGGTAGTTCTAATGTTGGTTGTAGTTTTGGTAGTGGTGGTCTTGGTGGTGATGAGAAGGGCAGAGGAAGAAAGGAAAGGAATAGACGGGAGGCAGGATGGAAGGAAGGAAGAAAATGGAGAAAAAAAGACAGTAAATTAGGGAAGGAAGATAAAGGGGGAGGGCATTAATGTATACCTCTTTTTGTTATTGATTGATTTGGTTGTAGTGATAAAGTAGTGGTGGTGGTGGTTTGGTTGGTGGTTTTGTTGGTTCTAATGTTGGTTGTGGTTTTTGGTGGTGATGGTAGACTTGAGGTTGGCTTTTTTTAACCTGATAACGTAAATAGAACCTCCAAAGGGATAAAGGGGTACAATTTCCCTTTTGGATAGCGACATAATACTAGCGGTAATGATAATAGTAATAATAATAATAAAGAAAATAAGAATAAGAATAAGATTAAGAAGAAAAAAAAAGAAAAAAAAGAAGGAGAATAGGAAGAAAATGCAGAAAAATAACAAGAAAAAGACAATTCATAATATTCAAAATCATTAAAACAAAAACAAAAAAGTAAAGTAAGTAGACGAACTGTTCTGATAGGTAAGGGCGGTGATGGTGGTGATGGTGACTCTGGTAATGATGGCAATGATGGTGGTGGTGGTGGTGGTGGCAACTGAACACCTCCCTCAATACACCTGACTATGTGTTTGATCCGTGTGAGAGACAGGTAGAACGCACTCCCCCTTTCCTCCCCTCCCTACCCCTCACCCTCCCCTCCGGCTCGCAGTGTTGCCAGCCGCTTCACTGACTGTGTTAACCAAAGCTCACAGTGGCGAACCTTCCTCCTCGGGCTTCCTCTGTTCTGGTCTCTCTGTTTCTATAGGTTTATCTGTCTGTGTGTGTGTGTGTGTGTGTGTGTGTGTGTGTGTTTGGTGACCCCTCTTTCTCTTTCTCTGTCTTTCTCTGTGTCTATCTCTTTGTCTGTCTCTCTCTGTCTGTGATTCTCTTGTCTGTGTTTGTTTGTGTCTGTGTTTTTGTCTGTGTTTGTGTGCGTCTGTTTGTTTGGTGTCTCCTCGTTTCTCCTCTTTCTCTTTCTCTGTCTCTGTCTCTTTGTCTCTCTATCTCTCGGTCTCTGTGTTTATTTTGTCTGTCTCTCGTCTCTGTCTGTCTTTTGTCTGTCTGTCTGTCTGTCTGTATGTATGTATGTATGTGTGTATGTATGTATGTATCTTTCTCTCTCTCTCTCTCTCTCTCTCTCTCTCTCTCTCTCTTTCAAGTAAAGTGGAGATATATATAACATAATTTCTGTTTCATTTACATTTATCTCGCTAAATAACTTTTCTACATGGTACCGTGTTTTTCATGTAAGTCCGATTTTTATCTCTGTTTTTCTAGGCATATTTACGCCGTACTCTTACTAACAAATATAACATGAGGTGGTGTAGCCCTTCAGCCATCACAGAACTAGGTCATAAAAAGCTCTTAGTAGGGAACGGAGCCTCAAACTAACACTACTGTAGGAGCTTATCCCCAGGAGCGACGGGATACGAGAAAGCTTGTCCCGAGGGTTGTATTCCTTGTCGAGAGCCGTTTGTGCTTCGGCTTCAGCATGAAACAACGAGTCCATCAAAGATTTCCATCGATGCTCCTGGAATCACGCTTGGGGACTTTTGGTTTACTGATTCATGGGCGTCAATAATAGAGGAAGAGAGGAGCGTTGGTGCAGTTCACAATACTGTAGGAGGCCGCCGGCATATCCCTCTTCACCTCTCCTTTATTGACTGGGCCCAGCGTCGTTCTTTATGTATTAAGGATGCTGGAGGAGACACAGGAAGCCATTTTGACTCCACTATAGAAGAGTTATTGTGTTGACGAGTTTAGGGGGAAAATATGATAAAAAGACGTAGAAAGTAAGAAAAGAGACGTACAATATGAAAAAAATACAAAAAAAATGAAAAATATAAAGTGGTATGAGAAAATAGCGTAGAAAAAAAAGTATGAGATGAAAACGGAGATGAAAAAAAAGAGAAAAAAACGTAGAATATAAAAAAGAATGAGAAAAACGTAAAATATAAAGAAATATGATAAAAAAAACTAAGATTCTACAAAACATGGAGTGATTTAATTAGAAGGGAAAAGGAGTAGATTCATACGTTTTCTGTTATTATTATTATCATTATTACTGTTATTGTTGCAGTAGTAGTAGTAGTAGTAGCAGCAGTAGTAGTAGTAGTAGTAGTAGTAGTAGTAGAAGTAGCAGTAGTATATAGTAGTAGTAGTAGTAGTAGTAGTAGTATATAGTAGTAGTAGTAGTAGTAGTAGTAGAAGTAGCAGTAGTATATAGTAGTAGTAGTAGTAGTAGTAGTAGTAGTAGTTTACCATCATATTCTTTTACCATTGCTATTTTTATTCCAGCGAGAGGTGAAGAAAACAAAAAGAAATATTGGATGGTGAGTTTTCATTCTATCTTTAAATGGGAAGCGATGTCAATATATCTCTCTCTCTCTCTCTCTCTCTCTCTCTCTCTCTCTCTCTCTCTCTCTCTCTCTCTCTCTCTCTCTCTCTCTCTCTCTCTCTCTCTCTCTCTCTCTCTCTCTCTCTCTCTTCTTTTTTTTTTCCGCGGCGTCTCTTGCTGTCTGTTTCTCCTTTGTTATTTTTCTCATCATTTTTTCATAAACAGATTCATGCGAAATGCGTCTTGGCTTTGTGAATCGTCTGTCTCTTCGCTTTCTAGTTTACCACGAATTCGTTTTGTTTAACTCTTTCCATTATTCTTTTTGTCTCTTTGAAGGAGGGGAAGACGAGGAGAAGGGATGGAGGAAGTGAAGAGGAAGAGGAAGTAAGGGACTGAATAGAGAAAGGAAGGGATGGAAAAAGAGGGGAAGGAAGGAAGGGAGGACTGAATGGAAGGATGGAGGGAGGGAAAGGAAGAGGAAGGAAGGAATGGAACAGAGTGAGCAGATTGGAAGGGAGGAAGAAAATGGAGAAGAGAAGATAAATAATAGTTTAGGAAATAGAGAAAAAGGAGGAGAATTTGAAGATAATTAAAACGAAGGAAGGAAGATAAGAAGAAGGGATGGAAGAAGGGAAGAGGAAGGAAGGGACGGAATAGAGGGGATGCAGAATAGAGGGAAGAAAATGGAGAAGATAAGATAAAATTAGGAAATGGAGACAAATAGAAGGGTTGGAAGACAATCAAAAGGAAAGAATCGGAGGAAACAGATGGAAGGAAGAGAGTAAGGAAGAGGAAGAGAAGGGAAAAAACAGGAGAGGGAAGGAAAGAACGTAAACAGCGAAGAGAGGGAAAAGGAGGAAAGAAAGATAAGAGAAGGAAAAGTTGAATAAATTAAGAAGTTGAATAAATTAAGAAACAATGCAAGGGAAGGGAGAGGAAGAAGAAGAGAGGGAAGATAAGGAATGAAGAAATGGGAGGGAGGGAAGGAAGAGGAAGGGAAACAGAGGATAAAAAAAAAACAGGAATGAAAAAGAAATAAGGAAAGTGAGGAAGATATAATGTGACGTGTGGATTAAGAAAACACACACACACACACACACACACACACACACACACACACACACACACACACACACACGCACACACATACCATACTAAAACAAATCTCAGAGTAAGACGAAAATACTCAAAAAACAAAATAGCATCGGACGTGAAAAAAAATATTTGCCATCGTAACTACGCTTCCCTTAATTTCCACCCATATCAGAAAACCAGATTACGTGTTTGTTAAGACGAGGAAGACGCTAAAAACAACAACAGCAACATCACCAACAACAAAGTGAGTGAGGGAGTGGACGACGGACGTAAAAATATTTGGCCGTCTTGGGGAAAGGTTCGCGAAGTGTTTAGAAGATGAAGTTTAGAAGATGAAGGTTTAGTTTATTTTCAGGCTTTCTCGCTCTGCCATTCTTCGCGATTTCGTTCTGTTTGTGGACGGAGAAAAATGATAAACTGGAGGAAAATGAAGAAAGAGGAGGAAAAGGAGACAAAGGAGAAGGAGAAAAAGAAGGAAGGTGAAGATAGGGAATGAAAAAAAATGTGGAACTGAAATGACTCTTGAGAAAAATGAGTTAGGAGTTAGTGAATGCTTGAGAGAGAGAGAGAGAGAGAGAGAGAGAGAGAGAGAGAGAGAGAGAGAGGGAGAGGGAGAGGGTTGGGTTGGGGGAGAGGGGATAGGCTTCAGAAACAGGAGGAAGATGAGAAAGAAAGATAGGAAGATATGACAGGAAGGAGAGCTTAGAAAAATGCAGAAAGGAGTTGGACGAGAGGCTAAAGGAAGGAAGGAAGGAAGGAAGGACGAAAGGAGACTAAGGTGAGAAGTGATAAGGAAAAGGCGTGGACGAGAAGCTGAAGGAAGGAAGGAAGGAATGCATGAGGAAGAACAAAAGGATGAAAAAGCAAAAGTTATAATGAGAAGGCTAACAAGAAAAAAGAATATAGACTTTGCAATTCGGGTTAGTTTGAAAGTTAAGAAAATTGGCAGACGAAGAAGGGGAACTAGGCAAGACCAAAGGAAACAGCTCAAGGGCAAAAAAAAGGAAACAATAATGAATAAAAGCAAGCTACTCAAGACAAGATAAAGATAAAACAAGATAAGAGAGACAATGTTAGAGAAGGAGTAATAATGAAGCTTGACACAAGTTTATGAAAAGAATAAGTAATGGAAAGAGGTTGGATAAGAGAATAAGGAATGAAAGGTAATAAAAGAACGAAGAGGAGAGAATGAGATAAGAGACATGACACTAGAGAATGAGATAATGAATAAGAGGAAGAGGATGAAAACGATAATGAAAGAGAATGAAAGAAACTGAAAGAGAATAAAAGAATAAGGAAGAGAAAAAGAGATAAACAGAAGAACAGAGAACGAAGAGGAGAGAATGAGATAAGAAGCATGACACTAGAGAAGGAAATAATGTATAAGAGAAAGAGGATGAAAAAGATAATTAAAGAGAATGAAAGAGAATAAAAGAATAAAGAAGAGAAAAAGAGATAAATGCAACAAGAAAACGCGATAAAAGTAAACAAGAATGCAGTTTATAAAACAAGACAGATGACGAAATTTTGCAAGTGAAGAAAAAGATGAAAAAAACAAAACAAAGAATGAAAAGAACTGAATAAAAAAGCGACGTAAGAAAGAGAAAGCAATGACGGTGATGGAATTTTGCATGTGAAAAAAAATAATAAAGAATGAAAAAACAAAAATATACGAGAAAGAAAAAAACTGAAAATAATAACAACAGATGACATTCACAGTAGGAAGGGAAGGGAAGCACACATCAAAGGAGGGGTAACAACAACAGTCCTACATAGTGGAAAGAAAATGGAATCAGGGGCGAGGAAGGGATGACGAGAGAATGGGAAGGAAGATGGACCATAGAAAACGCAAAAATGGAGGATGTTGAAATGGAGAACTAACAGCATTGCGAGAAAGGAAAGGGAGAGGAGAGGGAGAGAATAAAGGAGATGAGAGAGGGAGGATGGGAGGAACGAAGAGAGTAGAGAAGAGCGAGAGTGAAAGAAAATAGCAAAGAATAAATAAAAAGAACAGACTGCAAAGAACAAAAAACAAGGGAAAGCGTGAGAGAATGAAAAATCTGAAGAGTGAAAAGTTAGAACGATGGAAGAAATAAAGAGAAAAATAGAGGAGGTAAGAAAGGAAGAAAAAAAGAAGAAAACGCTCGAAAAAGAAAGATGGAAGAAAAAAAAGAGAGGAGGAATGTGGAGGGAATACTAGAGAGAGAGAGAGAGAGAGAGAGAGAGAGAACACGACATCTTTAATAGCAGACAAAGTAAAATATCGGACAAATAGAAAGTTTGAAACGAAAAGATCGTGACGAAACGAGTGAAACGAGAAGATAGTAGAAAAGAAGAGGAGGAGGAGGAGGAGGAGGAGGAGGAGGAAGACGTAAGGAGAGTGGAGATCGGAAGGAGGGAAGGAGAAAGGAAAGGAAGGGAAGGGAAGGTAACTAGAAGAGAAGGGAGGAGAGGAGAGGAAAATAGAGGACAGGAGAGGAAAAAAGGAAGAAGAGGAGAAGAGTTGGGTGGTGGTAGTGGTGGTGGTGGTGGTGGTGGTAGATAACTAGAGGAGAAGAGAGGAGAAGAGGGGAGAGGAGAGGAAAAAGGGAAGAGGAGAAGAGTTGGGTGATGGTGGTGGTGGTGGTAGTGGTAGTGGTGGTGGTGGTGGTGTTGGTGGTGGTGGTGCAGTACTATCACCAGGCTCCTTAAGATATTCTCGCGGCGTTTCTTCACACCTGGGCGATGGCGGACGACCGTGACTTAAATATATACCTGACGAAGAAGTCTAGTCACTTATTCGTCCTCTTCCTCTTCATCCTACTCTTCCTCTTGCTCTTGCTCTTCCTCGTCCTCTTCCTCATTTCTTCATCTTTTTCTCGTTCTTTTTCTTCCTTCACCTCTTATTTTTCTTTTCCTCTTCCTCTTTTTCCCCTTTCTCTCGTTCTTCCTCCGTTTCTTCCTCTTTTTTTGTTCTTTCTCTTCATCTTCCTCTTCCTTTTCCTCTTCCTCCTCCTCTTCATCATTTTTCCTTTTTTTCTTTTTCCCCGCTTCTATCTATTTTCTTGTTCTTCCTCTTCCTTCTATTTGTCTTTTTCCTTTTTCCTCTTTTCTTCTTTTCTATTTCTTCCCCAGTGTATATTTGCTTCCAAGTTGTATGTATTTTTTTCTCTCACTCTCTCACTTTGCATAGTCTGTCTGTCTCTTTCTCCTCCTCCTCCTCCTCCTCCTCTTCGTCTCACCTTGTTCTCTTCTCCATTCTCTCTCTCTCTCTCTCTCTCTCTCTCTCTCTCTCTCTCTCTCTCTCTATCTCTCTCTCTTCTCTCTCTTCCCTCTCCTCTCACAGCGACCATGAGGACAACTTCTTTCTCAATTCTTCCTGCGTTTTTCCTCCCTCCAAGCCTCTCCTCCTCCTACTCCTCCCTCTCCTATCCCTCCATCCCTCTCTTTCTCTCCTTCTCTTCCTCTTTCGCAAGTAATTTCAAAGGACTCTCTAGTGACTTAGCTTTCGCCTTGCTTCGGTCAATATTTAATTTTATTTTTAATTTTATTATTACTATTTTCATTCTTTCTTAATTTATCTATTTGTCTGTCTTTCTTTCTCGCACATCCGTATCTTTTCAAACAGCGTAATATTTGTTTTTATATATATTTACTTTACTTTCTTTCTTATTATTACTTCTATCATCTTGCTATCATTTTTTATCCATCTATTTATCTATGTTTCTCTCTCTTAAATCTGTATCCCATTAAACATCGTAACCAAAACAAAAAAAGCTAAGAAAAAGAAGAAAAGAAAATGGTTTGAGTCCACTACAAGCATAAAAAAAACCAAGCCTATTATTATCATTGTCTTGTGTTATATATCTCTATCTTTATTTCTCTCTCTTAGATCCGAATCCCTTCTAACACTAACCAAAACAAAAGAAAAACGAAGAAAAAGAAGCGGTTTGGGGTCCACTACAATCATAACAACACAAAGCAATAGAAGCGTGAAAGATTCCTGCGTTTTTTCTTCTCACATTCTCGCTAAAAGTTGTACCGAAATTGCATCACACGAGCACGCAAAGAAAATGTACCGTGACAGCCAGCGGACTAAAAACACGAGACACCGGGCTTTAATTAAATGTAAACCTCGTCCCAACCCGACCTAAACCGCTGTAATTAAACTCTATGGTGGTTGAGACTTCCCTTGATTGTTTAGTGTGTATTCTGTTCATGTTAAGTTTATATGTAAGGTCCATTCATGCCAGTCCAGGAATGAGAATGTAACCTCTTCCCAGCACTACCTAAAACACTGTAATTAAACTCTATGGTGCCTGAGACTTCCCTGGATTGTTTAGTGTGTGTTTTGTCCTTGTTAAGTTTATATGTAAGGTCCATTCATGCCAGTCCAGAAATGAGAATGTAACCTCTTCCCAGCACGACCCAAAACACTGGAATTAAACTCTATGGTGCCTGAGACTTCCCTGGATTGTTTAGTGTGTGTTTTGTCCTTGTTAAGTTTATATGTAAGGTCCATTCATGCCAGTCTATGAATCAGAATGTAACCTCTTCCCAGCACGACCCAAAACACTGGAATTAAACTCTATGGTGCCTGAGACTTCCCTGGATTGTTTAGTGTGTGTTCTGTCCTTGTTAAGTTTATATGTAAGGTCCATTCATGCCAGTCCAGGTATCAGAATGTAACCTCTTCCCAGCACGACCCAAAACACTGGAATTAAACTCTATGGTGCCTGAGACCTCCCTGGATTGTGTAGTGTGTGTTCTGTCCTTGTTAGGTTTATATGTAAGGTCTAGCAATGAGAATGTAACCTCGTCCAATTACTGCCTAAGAGACTGCAATGTTAGTGTGGTGGCTGAGGCCCCCTGGATTGTTTAATGTGTTTTCTGTTTAAGCTGCCCTCACAAAGTTGTCTCTCTGGTTCGTTTAAGGATTCTTTTGTTACGTTTATATGTAATGTATGTATATTCTGTGTGTGCAAGATTTTTATAAGCAATTGCTGGCTTAGTATGGACGGGCCTTAGAAATACTTTTTTTACTGTAAAGGAAAAAAATGTCCCCTAATCATTGCCCCTGTAGAGAAAGTAGAAATGATCGGCCAAGAGAGAGAGAGGTAACGTGAATAGAAAATACATTAAACTACCGCAGAAATATTTGGATTCTTAATATTAACATTAACATAAGTTCGATATACATACTGGCGTGAAAAAAAAAAATGGATTCGTTAACGCAAAAAATAAGCATAAATTCGATATAAACTCCAGAAAAAAAATGCTAACCTGTTGTGGATGAGTCAAAAACAATTATGATTCTTTTAAGTAAACAGAAGGAATAAAATTAAATTCGATAACAACTAAAAAAAAAACTCTAAATTATTTATAAAACTACTGAGGAGAATTCTTACTCTCATCCTACCAACTTCTTTTTAACGAACACGAGCGAAACAAGGCGTTAGAACATCACACAAATATCAAACACAGTGTACAAAAGCGCTTTCACCCAATGCCAATGTATAAGCGAGAATAAAACAACGTAAAAGTCCCGACAGATTAGCGTAAAAATATCTATCTTTAACAGCGATAACTTTCCGATCCGTTCTCGGCGCGCAGTGCTATCGATGCGTTTTAATTAAAAGCCGCGCGGTCCGTTACCTGTCCGGTCCAGAAGCGTGATAAAAGTGGGATCGATGCCGCCCGTGTGTCTGTATGTGGATTTAGGAGCTGGTGTCTGTGCGTGTGTGTGTGTGTGTGTGTGTGTGTGTGTGTGTGTGTGTGTGTGTGTGTGTGTGTGTGTGTGTGTGTGTCCTGAATGGCTGGTTTTATTTGTTATGGGGTGTGATCTCTTGTCTGTCTGTCTGTCTGGGTGATTGTCTGTCTGTTTACTTCTTTTTTCTTTCTTTTTTCTTTCTCTCCTTCTTTCTTTCTCTGTCTGTATTTTATTATTTTCCTTTCTATCTTGCTATTTGTGTCTTTCTTTCCTTTTGTTTGTTTCTTTCTCTCTTTCGTTCTTTCTTGCCTTCTTTTTCTTCTCCTCCGTCTCATCTTCTATTCTCTCTCTCTCTCTCTCTCTCTCTCTCTCTCTCTCTCTCTCTCTCTCTCTCTCTCTCTCTCTCTCTCTCTCTCTCTCTCTCTCTCTCTCTCTCTCTCTCTCTCTCTCTCTCTCTCTCTCTCTCTCTCTCTCTCTCTCTCACACACACACACACACACACACACACACACACACACACACACACACACACACACACACACACACACACACACACACACACACATCTGATTTATTAATGGCTTGAATCCTGCTCAGTCTTCCTTAAATTTTCACGTCCTCATTAAGTCCTCCCTTCAGATATTCGTTCCTTACCTGCAGCCGAAGAAGGAGGAGGAGGAGGAGGGGGAGAAGGAGGAGGAGGAGGACCTAAAAATACCCTGAATAGCTGCTTCCTCGCTTACTACTTCCTAATGAGCTGCCAAACTTAGTGGCGGGAAAGCAGCGTCTCTGTCTGTCTTATATTTTTAAAGGTATCGTGATCTCATTATTACTATTTTCCAAGGCCACAGAGAAGATTAAGCGGGTGTTCATGGGTGATTTTCGAGTTCAGGGTATAGAGGTCGTGTTTAACTATCACTAGGGTCACTAAGCGGTCCATGGAAATCCCAACAGTAGGTAAAATAAGAGGTATAGATTTTTAAACATTTCGGGATCCCATTACAACTATTTTCTAAGGCCGCAGAGAAGATTAACCGGGTGTTCATGGGTGATTTTATAGTTCAGGGTGTAGAGGTCGTGTCAAACTATCACTAGGGTCACTAAGCGGTCCATGGAAATCCCAACAGCAGGTAGGATAGAGAAGAGTTACCGGGTGTTCATGGGTGATTATCGAGTTCAGGGCGTAGAGGTCGTGTCAAACTACCACTAGGGTCACTAAACGGTCCATGGAAATCCCAACAGCAGGTAGGATAGAGAAGATTTACCGGGTGTTCATGGGTGATTATCGAGTTCAGGGTGTAGAGCTCGTGTCAAACTATCACTAGGGTCACTAAACGGTCCATGAAAATCCCAACAGCAGGTAGGATAGAGAAGAGTTACCGGGTGTTCATGGGAGATTATCGAGTTCAGGGTGTAGAGCTCGTGTCAAACTATCACTAGGGTCACTAAGCGGTCCATGAAAATCCCAGCGCAACTTCTACCTACGAGAGGCTTTTCAACCAGACGAACTGAGGCGCTGATACGTTTAATTAACCCGGTAGCAGCGACGGGCCAAATTTGTGGCTTTACCGTGTACCAGCGACGGGCCAAATTTGTGGCTTTACCGTGTACCAGCGACGGGCCAGATCTGTGGCTTTACCGTGTACCAGCGACGGGCCAAATTTGTGGCTTTACCGTGTACCAGCGACGGGCCAAATTTGTGGCTTTACCGTACCAGCGACGGGCCAAATTTGTGGCTTTACCGTGTACCAGCGACGGGCCAAATTTGTGGCTTTACCGTGTACCAGCGACGGGCCAAATTTGTGGCTTTACCGTGTACCAGCGACGGGCCAAATTTGTGGCTTTACCGTGTACCAGCGACGGGCAAATTTGTGGCTTTACCGTGTACCAGCGACGGGCCAAATTTGTGGCTTTACCGTGTACCAACGACGGGCCAAATTTGTGGCTTTACCGTGTACCAGCGACGGGCCAAATTTGTGGCTTTACCGTGTACCAACGATGGGCCAAATTTGTGGCTTTACCGTGTACCAGCGACGGGCCAAATTTGTGGCTTTACCGTGTACCAGCAACGGGCCACATTTTTGCCATGATCAAAACCCCTCCAAAATAGATGATGCATAAACTGATCACAAATGCGTTGATATATATTATGAAATGGTTTGCGTGAGTGATGATTTTTTCTCATTTTTCTCGCTTAGAGGGACCCTTAAGAAACACTATCCCTACAGCTACCAAGTTAAGAATACGTTGGTTTATGATATTTTGAAGAAGTCCTCGTTTTCCTGTATATATATTTTTGGGGTAATGACGAAGCGGATACTTTCTTCTTTTTCTTCTATCGTCTTTGTGAGCGGAACGAGTTTACGATGCCCTAAGTTATGTTTTATCTCCTCCTTTTATTCTTTCTCTCTCTCCTTCTCTTCCGATAAATCGATATTCCTGGCGTGCGTTTATTGCTTACGGTCTTGTTTTCGCGTGTTGTTTGCATACACAGATAGATAGTTCGATAGATAGAGAGATAGATAAAAGAAGGAGGAAAGGGAAGGAATAGATAGGAAGAGAAGGGAAGGTAAGGGAAGAGAAGGGAAAGGAAAGGAAAGGAAACCGAAGGAAAGGAAACCGAAGGGAAGGGTAGGGAAGGGAAGTTGAAGGAAGGAAAGGAAACCGAAGGGAAGAGTAGGGAAGGGAAGTTGAAGGAAGGAAAGGAAACCGAAGGGAAGGGAAGGGAGAGGAAAGGAAAGGAAAGGAAAGGAAAGGAAAGGAAACCGAAGGGAAGGGAAGGGAAGGGAAGGGAAGGGAAAGGAAAAGAAAGGAAAAGAAAGGAAAGGAAAGGAAAGGAAAGGAAACCGAAGGGAAGGGAAGGGAAGTTAAATGAAGGAAAAGGAAAGGAAGGGAAGGTAAGGAAGAGAAGAGAAAAGAGGGGAGGAGAAAAGAAGGAATGAAATCGAAAGAAAATAGAAAATAGAAAGGAAGGCAAAGAGAAAAGGACCACAAACAGTAACAAACACACACACACACACACACACACACACACACACACACACACACACACACACACACACACACACACACACACACACACACACACACACACACACACACAAACACAGACAAACAAGAACACCACCCCTCCCTCCCCCACACACACCCAAAAACAACCCTCAAACGTAGACAAGAACAAAAGCCTCTCACAGTTCTCAAGATCAAGCAGGAAAATTGCCCTTCTTAAATGTAGACGAGGCGCACCCATTAGAGGGAAAGCGGATCACCATATGCATGAGCGGAGGAGGCGGTGGTGAGCTGCCCAAATAAGGAATGCTCAATATAAATGCTGATGAGACGGATGGGTTGTCCGAGGGTTCCAGCGCGGGGATTTGCAGAGGGTTGTCTTGAAGCGTTCCTGGGACACGTGGCGGCCTAGTAATGAGAGAGAGGGAGATAGATAGATTGAGAGAGGGAGGATGATGTGGAAAGACGAGAGAATAGAATGTTAAGAAAAAGCGTCGTTAGAGCAGTTCATTTCTCTGTATTCTGAATTGCTTGTGAGAGATATAAAGAAAGAGCTGTCTTGAGGCGTTTCTGCGACACGTGGCGGCCTAGTAATGAAAGAAAGGGAGAGGGGGATATATAGATTGAGAGATGGAGGATGATATGGAAAGATGAGAGAATAGAATGTTAAGAAAAAAGTGTTATAGCAGTTGATTTCTCTGTATTCTGAATTGCTTGTGAGAGATATAAAGAAATAGCTTGATAGATAGGTAGATAACAGAATAAAATGTTAAGGAAAAGTTTCGTTAGAGCAGTTCATTTCTCTGTATTCTGAATTGCTTGTGAGAGATATAAAGAAATAGCTTGATAGATAGGTAGATAACATAATAAAGTGTTAAGAAAAAGTTTTGTTAGAGCAGTTCATTTCTCTGTATTCTGAATTGCTTGTGAGATATATATAAAGAGCTTACTAAATAGATAGATAGATAGGTAGAGACATTGAGAGAATGAGAAGGTGAAGAAGTGAAGAATATTAGGGAAAGGAAGTACATAGGAGTAGATTTATCTGTATTGCTTGTATGATAGATAGATAGAGAGAGAGGTCGGGAGATACAGACAGAGAGAGAACAAGAAGATATAGATAGATAAGAGGTTAAGAATGTTAGGAAAAAGGAGAAGTAGTTGATTTTGTAATGCTTGGGAGACAGATAGAGACAGATAGACAGATAAATAGATGGAAAGAAATAGATAAAGAGATAGATGGATAGATAGAAGATGCAGACAAAGAGAATAAAAATGTAAAGAAGATAATGTTAGGAATGATAGGAAAAAAGTAGCAGTTGCTATGTCTGTTTTACTTCTTAGAGACAGAGAAATAGATAGAGAAAAAGGTAGATAGATAGAGTGAAAAACAGCGAGGGAAAATAAGAAGATAAAAATGAGAATTCCTATTTAGTTATCTCTTCTTATCATTATCTTCCCTATAAAGATGAAGACAAAAAATATTCGTGGCTAGAGAAAAATAAAAGGATAAAGATCAGTGTATTAGCAAAATGAAGAAGCAGCTGATTTATCCGTAATGACACACTCTCTATAACTGAACGTGAGAATATTAAATAAAATACGAAGAAGGAGAAGAATAGGACAAAGAAGAAACGAGTAATTTTGCCTCATATTATTTCTTATTGTTCCTTATTATCTTGCCTGTAAGCGAATCAAGACACGTAAGCTGTACTCGATTCAGCCTGTCATCGATTCAAGACGTGTAAGATTCAATCCATTCAAGACGTGTAGTCGATTCAAGACGTGTTAAGGGGCTATTACACTGGGCAAATTTTCCGTGGATCTTCAGTCAAACCACGATTTCCGCTAGCGTGGTCCTCATTTGTTTCTTGTTATTGCTGCTGATGATGGTGAGTAATACCGTCGTCCTTCTGTGAAATTTACCGTAGTTTTGGAAGATCGTGGACACGTCAGAAAACCACGGAAATATCAGAACCACGCCAACGGAAATCGTAGTTTGACTGAAGATCCACAGAAAATTTACCCCTTAAGCTGTAATCGATTCAACCTGTAATCGATTCAAGACGAGTAAGCTGCATAAGTCACTGAACTTAAAACCTTATTGTTGTGTGGCTCGCTTAATGTTGACTGTCCCTGCTCTGTTTCTCGTATTACCTTCCCTGTATTGGATTCAAGGTGCCTGATCTGCATAGGTCACTGAGCCGTGGTGGATGTGTGTACACGCTTTCTGGGGACTGGACGTGCTCGGGGTTGCGTTTAGAAGGGATGCTGGTGAAGGAGAGTGGCTAAAGGGACGCCCACATAGCTCAATGTATTCTTGAAATGGTTAGTACTGTGACCAAAGAGACGCCCACGAAGCTCCATGTATTAATGCAATGGTAGTTACAGTGGCTAAAGGGATGCCCACAAATCTCGCGGTGCTACTGGAATGGTATATTTTGTTGCTAAAGGGACGCCCACGAAGCTCCATGTATTAATTCGATGGTAGTTACTGTGGCTTAAGGAATGCCCACAAATCTCGCGGTACTACTAGAATGGTATATTTTGTTGCTAAGGGGAAGCACACGAAGCTCAATGTATTCCTACGATGGTAAATACTGACGCGTGAAGAAAAATGCTGTCCTCTGCTGTTATCTTTCTCATGATGCATTTTTAAGATACGAAGTGAGGATGGTGTTGGTAATAGATAGATTTTTTTTATATAAGTGTGCCGTAGAGATGACTGTAGAGGTGGCAGTGTTGATGGTGGTTCTCGTGGTAGTGGTGATGGTGGGTAGTGGTGATGATCGTTGTGTTAGTGGTAGTGGTGGTGATGGCTGTGTTGATGGTGCTTCTAGTGGTGGTGGTGGTAGGTAATGGTGATGATCGTGGTGTTAATGATAGTGGTGGTGATGGTGACTGGATAGTGACTAATAATTTATCTTTTCCTTCTTTCCTTTTCATGGTCTCGTATTCGTCTATCAATATTCGTTTTACTCATCAGCTTAGTCCTTTCTAGACCTTTATACCCACAACTGTATTAATTATTTTTTTCAGTATCATTGCAATAACTATATTTTCGTTTTCATCATTGCATGTAAACTTGGGGGATGTCTTTAAATCATCTCAAAGTCTTAAATCATTCTGCGAAACTATTTATAAAGCTCATATCTTATTCACGTGTTTGAAGTCGTATCACCTTTGCGTCTTATTTTTTAGTATGAATAAATTATCATCCGAGAAGTATTTATTTATTATTTCTTTACCATGTTACTATTCGGAAAGTCTTAGTCTATTTTTTTTTTTTAAGAGATCTGTTTCGGCTTTCTCCAATATTTTTTGTCGTCGGAATTCATGATCAAAACAGTGCAACGTTTTGTAAGCCTGAAGATAAAAAATATATAAATAAATTGGACATTCCTGAAACAAGCCACGGGAGAGTTGAAATGCTGGACGTAAAAATAAAAATACACACACACACACACACACACACACACACACACACACACACACACACACACACACACACACACACACACACACACACACACACACACACACACACACACACACACACACACACACACGCAAGGCAAATGCTAGTGCTAAAAATATACAAACACATAAAACTTTACCAAAAAAAAAAAAAAAAATGAAATAGATAAAAACACATAAATCTGCACCAAAACGAGGAACAAAATCACACACACACACACACACACACACACACACACACACACACACACACACACACACACACACACAGGAGCCTGACCCTTTCCCAACGTCCTCTGTCCGCCCATTGTTGTTCTTGTGTTGTCTGTCATGTTGCTCTTAATTCTCTTCTTCTTCTTCTTCTTCTTCTTCTTCTTCGTCTTCGTCTTCTTCTTCTTCTTCTTCTTCTTCTTCTTCTTCTTCTTCTTTTTTATCGTTTCGTAAGCTGCTAGTTGTTGTGGCGTGCTTTGCGTTGTTGTTGTTGTTGTTGTTGTTGTTGTTGTTGTTGTTGTTGTTGTTGTTGTTGTGTCAGGATACTGTTGTGTGTTCTTTGTGTCTGGAATTGTTTTTGTGTTCGCTTCCGAGTATCAGAAACGTTATAAAATTGATGATAATAATAATAACAATAATAATAATAATGATAATACGAATGGCAAAACTTGACTTCCATTACGAACACTGAATCATTTGCGTCATTAATTCCCAAAACTTCTTATTGCAATTTGATCTCGTTATTGTTCCTTCGTTTTTATTGGTAATTCATCACTCTCTCAATTTTTCCTTACATTTCTTTTTCTCATTGTCGACTCGTTCATCTATATTCCTTTTATTGGTGGTAATCTTTCACGCTTGGATATTTTTCATTTATCATCTTATATATTTTCCTTTTCATCATCCACCTCTTATCTAACATTATTTGGCTCATTCATAATTTTCTTTCGCTTTCATTAATAATCTCCCACGTTTGGATATTTGCGTCTCTTGTCTAATATTTTCTTCATCACCCACATCATGTCTGACATTATTCGCCTCATTCATATCATTCTTTCGCTTTTATTTGTAGTAATCCTAATCCCTCACGTTCGGTAATATATTTGCTTCTATTGTCTTATTTCCTGCTCTTCTTCTTCATCAGTAACATAATATTATTTTCCACGTTCTTTCTCCTTTATTTAACATTATTTGCCTCAGTCATGTTTTCCTTTCGCTTGTATTGAATCCTTCTCGTTCGGTAGTTTATTTGCATCTATTGCCTTATTCCTTCATCCTCTTCTTCTTCTTCCTCATCAACAACATAACATTATTCCCTCGTTCTTTCTTCTTTATTTAACATCATTTGCATCACTCATATTTTCCTTTCGCTTGTATTGGCACTAATCCTTCACGTTCGGTAATATATTTGCATCTTTTGCCTTATTCCTTCATCCTCTTCTTCTTCTTCCTCATCAACAACATAACATTATTCCCTCATTCTTTCTCCTTTATCACGAGGCTGCCTTCACTTCCGGCTCCAGCACTGTCCCACTTTGTCATTCTGCTTCATTACCTCTATTGTTCCCTTCGCTTTCGCTGTATCTCTCCTCGCAAACACTTTTTTCACATATATATATATTTGACCCCTCACCTTTAACTAATCTCGTATTCTCAGACGCATTCGGCTCTCACAAAATACATATCACAACTCTATAAAGATGATCAGTCGGGTTCTCATTCATGTCAAATTACCCATGGCATTACTAACACAACCTCTACGAAAGCCTTATTGAATGTGGATGCGTAAGACACAAAATGATTCAGAATATTGACCTTACACACACTCACACACACAAGCTCACGCACAAACCCAGTAATAAGAGAGCCACGAGAGGGTCGGTCACTCTTTCTCTAGCCTGTCTGTGTCCATCCTTCCGTCCCTTTAATTCCCCCGGCGAGACAGCGGTGAAAGCGGCGCGGGCGGGGGGCTGTGAGGCGCCGCTGAGGTCAACAAAGCGAGACAGAGGGAGCATTGCCTAAGCTCATTCTGGCCCTGGTCTGGGTATCTGTCAGCGTTGCCAAATTATCGTACTCATCGCATTGCATTTTCGTAGTTTCTGACCAATAACGAATGGAAAAACAAACAAACATCAATAAAGAGGAGTTTTAACGCAAACCTCAATTTTCTGTCGTTATTTGTGTAGGTACGAGAGTTTGTGGCTTAAAAGTAGTAAAGATGAAGTGGTGAATACGATAATATGGCAACGCTGGTATCTCTCCTGCCTTCGTCTCCTTCTCCTCTTCGCTTTCTCATCGGCTCGCTCTCTGTTCTTCTCTTCCTCTTACGTTATTTATTTACATGTTTCTCTTTTTCCTTCGTTTTCCTTTCAATTTCTCTTTTTACCTTTTCCTCGTCTTCCTCTCTTTCTTATCTCTCCTTTCTTCTCCTCTTAGTCGTCTTTTGTGTCTTTGAATTTCCATGCTTCATTTTTTCCTCCGTCTTCCTTTGCAATTTCTCTTTTCCTTTTCACCTTTTCCTCCTCTTCTTCTTTTTCTTATCTCTCCATTCATCTCTTCTTAGTCGTCTGTCGTGTCTTTTATCAATATATTTCACCTTTTCCTTCATTCTTCTCGTTCCTTGTGTCCGATTGCTTCTCTTTCATCCTCTCTCTCCTTGAATTTCTCGTTTTTATCTCTTCTCTTTTTAGTTGTCTCTCGTGTCTGTTATCAATGGATTTCAACTATTCCCTCTTTCTTCTCCCTTCTTTATGTCCAGTTTCTCTTCTTCTTCCTTTCTCTTTCTTCTCGTCTTCCTTGTCTTCCCTCCAACCTCTCTTCATTAAATTTTACTTGCCAGATTTCTTGTTCGAGTCTTTTTTATCAACTTATTTCATCTATTCCTTTTTCTCTATTTTACTTTATTCCTTTCCTCTCCTCTTTCTCTCCTCCTTCTCCCCTCTCTCTCTCCTCTTTCTCTTCTCTTTTCCCCCTTGCTTCGTTTATTTTTAGTCTTTCTTTCCACACCTCCGTTTCTCTCTCTCTCTCTCTCTCTCTCTCTCTCTCTCTCTCTCTCTCTCTCTCTCTCTCTCTCTCTCTCTCTCTCTCTCTCTCTCTCTCTCTCTCTCTCTCTCTCTCTCTCTCTCTCTCTCTCTCTCTCTTCACTCCTCCGAAGTTTCTTATTTCCTCCTCTCTTTCCTCCAACTCTCCATTTTTTCTCTCCGTCTTCTGTTCTCTCTCCTTTTATTCCTCCGTTTCTTTCCTCCTCCTCAATGCACTTCCCTCCTCCCTCTCATGCTCTCTCCTCTCCTCTCTCTCACTTTCTCTCCGCATTTTAGAGCCTCTCCAACTCTCCTTCAATCTCTCCTCCTCCTCCACCTCTTCCTCCTCCTCCTCCTCCTCCTTCTCTTGCCTTTCTCCTCCTTTCTCTATTTCATTACTTACTCTTCCTCTGTTTCTTTTCTCTTCCTTTTTCTTCCTCCATTCCTCAGTTTCCTCCATTCCCTTTACCTCCATCCTCTCTCCCTTTCATCTTTCTCCCTTTTATCTTGTTTCTCTTATCTTTCTTTTTTATCCTATTTTCGTCTTCTCTCCTCTTCATTATCTCTTTCTTCCTTTGCAGTGAGCCTTTCTTCCTCCCTTCCTACTCCTTTGATCTTCTCTCTCTTCGTCTTCTTTTTCTCTCCTTCCCTTCCTCGTTTGCGTCTTCTTCCTTTGTCTGGTTGTCTTTCTCTTTTCCTCTTCCTTTCCTTCCTTTCCTTTCTCATCTCTTTTTCCCTTCTCTCCCTTCCTTCTTTCTCTTCCTCTTCTCTTCCTTTCATTCTCCGGGTTTTCCTTCCCTTCCTTAGATCGTTTCTCTCCTCTCTTTCTTTTTCTCTCCCTTCTTTCTTTCTCCCTTCTTCCTCGTCCTCTTCCTTCTGTCTCTTCATCTCCTCTCCTTTCCTTATTTTCCGTCTTTTCCTTCTTTTCTGTGAGTATTTTATCTTCTTTTTTTCTCTCCCCTTTTCTGCCGCCTCTGTCTTTCTCCTCCTCCTTCCTTCCTTCTCTTCCTCCCTTCCTCTTTATTCTCTTCCCTTCTAATCCCTTTCCCTTAGTATTCCATCTCCTCTTTTATTCCATTTTCCTGTCATCCTCCTCCCTTTCTCTTCCTCTTCATCCCCTTCTCTCTCAGTTCCCTTGTCCTAAATAATATTCCATCTCTCTCTCTCTCTCTCTCTCTCTCTCTCTCTCTCTCTCTCTCTCTCTCTCTCTCTCTCTCTCTCTCTCTCTCTCTCTCTCTCTCTCTCTCTCTCTCTCTCTCTCTCTCTCTCTCTCTCTCTCTCTCTCTCTCTCTCTCTCTCTCTCTCTCTCTCTCTCTCTCTCTCTCTCTCTCTCTCTCTCTCTCTCTCTCTCTCTCTCTCTCTCTCTCTCTCTCTCTCTCTCCTCTCTCTCTCTCTCTCTCTCTCTCTCTCTCTCTCTCTCTCTCTCTCTCTCTCTCTCTCTCTCTCTCTCTCTCCTTCCTTTCCTCCTCTTTTTCCTCTTCTCTTCCCTCTTCGTCTCTCTCCTCTCTCCTCTTCCTCCTTTCCTCTCCCACTTGCGTCTCACACTCAACTATTTTCACCTGGGCACAAAAACAGGTGTCAGGGTGTTGCTTGCTGCCCGAGAACTCGACTTGGACTGTAAAATCCAAGTCCGTCATATTAGGTTGTGTTGCGTCTGTGTTTCAGTGGACGAGGGAGCGAAATACTGCAGTCAAGGTGTTTGTTATGTGTTTTGATATACGTTTTTGTTTTGAGTTTGTGTTTCATTGTGTTGCGTCCTTCACCGAGATTATTATTATTATTACTACTATTTATTTTAAGATCTCGCATGTTTTTTTATCATTTTTTCTTTTATTTTTCTTATTTCTACTTATAGTGTTAAATTGTTTTCCAGTTTAGCTTTCTTCATTTTTCTATATGTTTGTCTTTTTGTATGTATGTCTGTTTCTATGTGTTATTTCTCTGTCTGTCTGTCTGTCCGTCTCTTTGGTACTTAATAATACGAACCGTCTGTCTGTCTGTCTGTCTATCCGTCTCTGGCTGTCTGTCTGTGTCTGTCTGTCTCTGTCTGTTTATTATCACCTTTATCCTTACCTGTTCTGCCATTTCGCCTAAAAACATCGTATCTAGAAATTTAATGTAAGAAGTAAGAGGTAAAAAATCTAAACTTTACATCTTTTTCTCATTTCTCATCTCATTTCCTCCTCCATCTTTTCTCTAGTCTCTCATCTCCATCCTTCCCCTCTTCATCTTTCCTTTCCTTTACTCACTGAAATGGTACGTTGAGTCACTTATTAAATCATTCCAGCTGGTCTAGACTGCCATCCATAGAGAACGTTACATATAGACTAACAATTGTGTGTTTAGTGTGGCGTTGGAAAGCCTGAAATTCTAATCTGTGCTCCCAAAGGACACTAAAACCACAATACGTTCAGTTAAAGAAATATTGACAACCCTTATCACACTGTTTACACGCTGGGAACACAGTGTCAAGTTACCGCGTAGTTTATTTATTATTTATTTGATTTTCACATATCTTGAATAGGGTTCGGAAGGAGGGAATCTAATCTGCTCGCAAAGGACACTAAAACCAAGATACATTAAGCTACGAGACGATTATCAGACCCTGTCACTTTATACACGGGCGGAATCAGAGTCTAAATTTACCTTTCACATCAGTCCCGTAGTTATTTTGTTTGATTCTCACGTTCCTTGGAAGAATTTCGAAGAGAGGGAATCTAATCTGCCCCCAAAGGACACTGAAACCACAATACACTCAGCTTGAAAACGATTAAGAATTCTCGTCACTTATTACTCGGTGGGAACACAGTCTAAATTTACCTTTCACATCAGTCCCGTAGTTATTTTGTTTGATTCCCACGTTCCTTGGAAGAATTTCGAAGAGAGGGAATCTAATATGCTCCCAAAGGACACTGAAACCACAATACACTCAACTTGAAAACGATTAAGAATTCTCGTCGCTTATTACTCGGTGGGAACACAGTTTAAATTTACCTTTCACATCAGTCCCGTAGTTATTTTGTTTGATTCTCACGTTCCTTGGAAGAAATTCGAAGAGAGGGAATCTAATCTGCTCCCAAAGGACACTAAAACCACAATACACTCAGCTTGAAAACGATTAACAATTCTCGTGGCTTATTACTCGGTGGGAACACAGTTTAAATTAATCTTCCACATCAGCCCCGTAGTCTTTCTTATTGAATTTCCAAATATCATTAAGGCGTTGAGGAAAGGCGGAAGGAAAGGGTTTAAATAGAAGACGGAATAAGAAATAAGGGATAAAAAATAGGGAATAGGAAATAGGGAATAGAAAAAAGGGAATAGGGAACAGGAAATAGGGAATATGAAATAGGGAATAGAAAATAGGGTAAAGAAAATAGGGAATGGTAAATAGGGAATAAAAAGCAGGAAATAGGAAATAGGGAATAGGAAACAGGAACTAGGAAATAGGGAATAGGAAATAGAAAATTGGGAATAGGAAGTAGGAAATAGAGAATAGGAAATAGGGAATAGAAAATAGGGAATAGGAAATAGAAAATAGGGAATAGGAAATAGGGAATAGGAAATAGAAAATAGGGAATAGGAAATAGAAAATAGGGAATAGGAAATAGGAAACAGAGAATAGGAAATAGGGAATAAGGAATAGGAAATAGGGAATACGAAAAAAAGAGTAGAAAATAGGAAACAGGAGCTAGGAAATAGGGAATAGGAAATAGAAAATAGGGAATAGGAAATAGAAAATAGGGAATAGGAGATAGGGAATAGGAAATAGAAAATAGGGAATAGGAAATAGGAAACAGAGAATAGGAAATAGGGAATAAGGAATAGGAAATAGGGAATACGAAAAAAAGAGTAGAAAATAGGAAACAGGAGCTAGGAAATAGGGAATAGGAAATAGGAAACAGAGAATAGGAAATAGGGAATAAGGAATAGGAAATAGGCAATACGAAAAAAAGAGTAGAAAATAGGAAACAGGAAATAGGAAATAGTGAATAGGAAACAAGGAATAGGAAATAGGAAACAAGTCGGAGGGAAAAAAATATATTCCTGAACGCGTCGCTTGAGCAAGATTTCGTTTCACTTTCACTCTTGCTAAGTCTTGCATACATCATGGCGAAGTTGGCGTCTTGATACCACTTCGATCAGGGCTGAAGGACGACGAGACGGTGGTGGTGGTGGTGGAGGTGGTGGAGGTGGTCGAGGTGGTGGAGGTGGCAGGTCCTTCAAATCCTCTCCGCTCCCTCCTTCTCCTGTTGTCCACTCCCTCCCTTCTTCCCTCGTCTTCCCCCTTCTTCCTTCTTTCTTTCCTTTTCTCTTTCCTTCAATCTTTCTTTCCTGTCCTTCCTTCTCCCGCATTTTTATCTCCTCTACTTCTCTTGTATTCTTCTCCAGTCTCTCATCCACTTCCTCCTTCCTTCATCTTTCTCCTTCTTCCTCCCTTTTCTCTCCATGTCAAGCTTTCTTTCCTGTCCTCCTTTCTTGTGCGTTTTTATCTCCTCCTCCTCTCCTCCACTTTATCCTTCTCCTTTTCTCCACTCCCTTCTTCGTCTTCCTTCCTTTCCTTTACCTCCTCCTCCAATCTTTCTTTCCTGTCCTCCTTCCGTCTGAGAGAGAAAAAGAAAGAGAGAAAGAGAGAGAAACAAAGAAAGACAGACACCCTTTGGTAGATTTAATTAAAGATAGGTAAAAAAAATGCCTTTACAATATATACATCTCGTTTGGGGAAAGGGAGCGGGGGAAGGGGAAGGGAGGGGAGCCTGACCAATTTACCTAACTGTCTACCTATCTGTGTGTGTGTGTGGGCGTGTGAAGGTGCGTGTGCGTGTGTGGGAGGCGCGCGGCAGAAGTTAGGTGATGTCACGTTTCGTCTTCGTGTGGCTGAATAGAAAGTGAGTTCTTGGCGTAATTGTCGGTCCCAGGACGCGCCTCAGATGCACGAGAGGTCTGGAGAGGACATGAGTAAGTGCCTCCCTGCTTGATGCTTTTTACCTCTCTCTCTCTCTCTCTCTCTCTCTCTCTCTCTCTCTCTCTCTCTCTCTCTCTCTCTCTCTCTCTCTCTCTCTCTCTCTCTCTCTCTCTCTCTCTCTCTCTCTCTCTCTCTCTCTCTCTCTCTCTCTCTCTCTCTCTCTCTCTCTCTCTCTCTCTCTCTCTCTCTCTCTCTCTCTCTCTCTCTCTCTCTCTCTCTCTCTCTCTCTCTCTCTCTCTCTCTCTCTCTCTCTCTCTCTCTCTCTCTCTCTCTCTCTCTCTCTCTCTCTCTCTCTCTCTCTCTCTCTCTCTCTCTCTCTCTCTCTCTCTCTCTCTCTCTCTCTCTCTCTCTCTCTCTCTCTCTCTCTCTCTCTCTCTCTCTCTCTTCTCTCTCTCTCTCTCTCTCTCTCCTCTCTCTCTCTTCTCTCTCTCTTCTCTGATTGGTGTATCTTGTTCATGACTGTTTGTGTTCCTTCTTTCTTCCTCTTTACCTTTTTATCTTTTCCCTTCTGTTTTCTCTGTCTGGGGTTTCTTCTTCTTCGCTTGCCTTTCTCTGGTATTCGCTTCGTCGGTTGAGGTAGTTCATTGTGGCGTTATGCTTCTTGTTCATTCTGTCTTGTTGCTTATGTTTTTTCCTCCGTTTCTCTCTCTTTACCTTTTGCATTCTCTGTTTCGTCTTCCTCGTCTGGTTTTCGTCTTCGCTTTCCTTTCTCTGGTCTTCGCTTCGTCGGTTTATCTTGTTTTCTCTACGTCTTTTTATTGTTGTTTATGTTCTTTATCTTTTATCTTCTTCCTTCTGTTCTCCCGGTCTGGTCTTCTTCTTCTTCGCTTGTCTTTCTCTTCTTCGCTTCATTGGTGCTGCTTCTTCGCTCTGTGTCTCTGTGTTATTGTTTATGTTCCTTCTCTCTGTCTATCTCTCTACCTTTTACTTTCTTCCTTCTGTTATCCCGTTCTGGTCTTCTTCTTCGTCTTCCTTTCTCTCTTTCTTTGCTTCATCGGTAATTCTGTTCGCTCTCTGTCTCTGTATTATTCTTTATGTTCCTTCTCTCTTTCTATCTCTCTACCTTTTACTTTCTCCTTCATGTTTTCCCAGGCTGGCTTTCTTTTTCTTCGCTTTCCTTTCTCTCCTCTTCGCTTCATCGGTTCCGTTAGTCCTTTGTCTTTTTCGCTTTGTGTCTGTCTTGTGGTTATGTTCTCGCCCTTTTTACCTTCTCTTTCTTGTTTCCTACGTTTACCTTCTTCACTTTCCTTTCTCTCTTCGCTCCATCAGTTCAGTTCCTTTTGCGACGTTGTTTCTTATTCTTTCTGAGTCTGTCTGTCTTGATGTTAACTTTCTCTCTCTCTCTCTCTCTCCCTCTCTCTCTCTCTTTCTTTTTATCTTTTATTTTCACTGTTCTCCTTCGTTCTCTCTTTGCTTGCTTTTCCCTTCTCTTGGCTTTGTCAGTTTGGTTTATTGGGTTTGTTTCTTATTCTCTTTTCGTCTCGTTTTATTTGTAGATGTTCCTGTATATTTCTTCTTCTTTCCTCTTCATTTCTCTCCGTTTCTCTCCTTTCCTCTCATTTTGTCTCCTCTTGTCTCTTTTCCTCTCCTTTCCTTTCGTTTCCTTTCCCTTCCTCTCCTCTCCTCTCCTCTCCTCTCCTCTCCTCTCCTCTCCTCTCCTCTCCTTTCTCTTCTCTCCTCTTCTCTCCTCTCCTCTCCTCTCCTCTCCTGGTCCGTCTCCCCACTTAAAGACAACATTCACTCACTAATTTAACGAAGACCTGCAGTACAAGCCGCGTATTCCCTTGTGTGGGGGGTCGGACCTTTCTTGGGGTCGTGTCTCGCTCGCTGCCTGCCCGACACACTCCCCTAAGTAATTATTGAAAGTGGAGACAAGTTGAGACCTCCTCCGCCCCCGCCACGCCACCTTGCAAGACGGAACGATGCGCTTACTGACAGCCGGGTGATCTTGAGGTTTTTACGCCGTTGTTTTGTATGTATGAGGATAGAATTGAGGATTTCTTGGGTTACTTGTCTTGTGGTTTTAAATCTTACAAGACGGAATGATGCGCTTACTGACAACGGGGTGATCTTAAGGTTTTGGACGCCGTTGTTTCGTGTGTATGAGGATAGTATTGAGGATTTCTAGGGTGACTTTCCTTGTGGTTTTAAATCTTACAAGACAGAACGTTGCGCTTACTGACAACGGCATGATCTGGAGGTGTTCGATGTCGTTGTTTTGTTTTAGTTTTTATCGGTAACTTGAGGTATTTAGGAATCTGTTGCAGTCACTATCAGATGGTACCATGCGAGGAGTCATTTCAAGGGGAGTGGGGGAGTGTGTTGTCGAGGACTTTAGAAATGTGTGACAGGGCGAAGGAGACACAGGTGAAAGAAACAAGCGAGCAGGTGAAGGAAGAACACAACCAAACCCACGTAACCGTTTCACTAGGAGACGGCACGATGCGGGGAGTTAGGTCAAGGAGAGTTTGGTGATATCAGAGTACGGACATAACCTTTTTCTTAAGGCCTTATTAATCAGAACAGACGTGTACGTACAGGAGGCGAGGCAAATGTAGTCTGAGCCACGGGGAGAAGAACTGGTGGGAGGAAACGTACGCAACGAAGAAGTGAAACCGAATCGACTCCAATACCTACATGTACACCTTCATATTGTTGAGAATCTAGTAGACTAATATATAACAGAGAGTGCATTATCGAGGAATCTATATAAATGCAAGAAGCGAGCAGGTGAACGAAAGGATAAATCTAAACTCACATGAGTGGTTCGCGATGAGACGAGACGATGCAAAGAGTAATTTTAGAGGGAGGTTGTTGTCGGGAGAGTTATAGAAATGCATGACAGGTGGGGGAAAGAAGCGAGCAGGTGGTGGTAGGTGCGTCAAATGAGATGTTTGCTCCTCTCCCTCATTTGTCGTCGGCTCGTTACTCTTTGTTCCTCGCCTCCTTGCCTGCTCGTTAACGCTCCACGCTGCTCTAATTCCTCCACTTTGCCAAACAGGCACAAGACAGTTTATAGTTAAGCTAAATGCTTCTTCCCGTGGGAGGGAAAGGAAAGGAAAGGGAGCGTTCGGAGCCTTGAAGAATTCCATGTTTCTCTTATCCTCACTTCTAGGAACGTATTTTGTCTAAGAATGAATATTTATTGGGGTTGAAAAATTAGTTAGAAAAAAAGGGAATGGAAAAGGAATTAAGCGGTCTGACGGAAAAGCCTTGAAGAGTTATTTGTTTCTCTCTTCCTCACTTCTAGGAACGTATTTTGTCTAAGAATGAATATTTATTGGGGTTGAAAAAGTAGTTAGAAAAAAAGGGAATGGAGAGGGAATTAAGTAGTCTGACGGAAAAGCCTTGAAGAGTTGTCTGTTTCTCTCTTCCTCACTTCTAGGAACACATTTTGCCTAAGACCGAATATTTATTGGAGTTGAAAAAGTAGTTAGGAAAAAAGGGAAAGGGAAGGGAAGTAAGCAGTTTGACGGAAAAGCCTTGAAGAGTTGTCTGTTTCTCTCTTCCTCACTTCTAGGAACACATTTTGCCTAAGACTGAATATTTATAGGAGTTGAAAAAGTCATTAGAAAAACACTATACGTTTCGCCCCACATGTAAGGCCAACAAAGGTATTCGTGTGGGCCGGGGAAGAATAACACACACCCCGCGCTTAGGAAGTCATTAAAACAACCGACTATTTATCTTTTCCTGGCACTTGTTTAACTGATGTAAATTTCCTCTCCCCTGCAGGCCGCCGTGAGTCTTCAAGCTGCCGCGGCGGGGACGGTAAGTACCCGTGTAGAGAACTAGAATACATTGATTGTTTTGTGACCTGACTAACTTTTTATAGGGAAGCCGCGTTATCTGTAATCTTCGGGAACTTTGTGAACATTTATTTTCACCGCGGGCACTTTCCGGTCCTTTTGTGAAAGATGCGGAAAGACGTTAACCATTACCGGGCAACGAACCATGTACGGGAACTTGATGGGTGTCGAACAGCGCACCATCAAGACCCTCAGTACGTCCCAACCACTGCGTCACGTCCCAGCCAGTCACAGATCGTCAGGCCACCTCCCAGCCTTGACATGACCGTTTTCCTTAGCACAAGATTCGTAAAGACTTCCACATAAGTTAATGAAGATTCGTGTGCGTCCAGAAGTCACGGAGGATGCTGGTTTTCTACATCCACTGCCACCTACATAAAGACGGTAAGTTGATGAAACCCGCACATTATAAAGTTGAATAATTGTACTAAACGTTGGTAGAGGTGCAGTATATGTAAGGTTGGATCTTTATAGTAGAGAAGAATGTGATGAAAAAACCCCGATGTAGCATAGGGTTGTGGGCACAGAAATATAGAACACACACATGAGAACAATGGCCTGTTTGTCTTTATATCAGTAGTACTTATTGAAATATATGTTATCTTAGGAATTGTTTGGACATTACAACAGTATACTGACTGAGCGTGAAGCCTGTGCGATATTTACAGGACATTGACTGCAGATATACCAGGACAGCAAGGGACAACAGGATTACCAGCCCTCCACTGAAGCCGAAGAAACAATTGGAGGATAAATCTGTCGCTGGCGGAACCCATGACCACCTGTCCGCCGATGATGATGACGATGATGGTGATGATGACGATGATGATGGTGATGATGATGATGGTGATGATGATGGTGATGATGATGATGATGATGATGATGATGATGATGATGATGATGATGATGATGATGGTGATGATGATGATGGTGTTCTGGCTCTGCGGTGGAGGGACGGTAAGGTGCTCACCATACTGATTACGTTATCTTTTTTTCCTTTTGTTTTCCATGTTTTTTTTTAATAAAGAATCATCATATTTTTATCATGTGTTTATTTACCATTTATTTTAATTTTCAATAACGTAACTTCTGCATATATTTTCACCCTAAGCCGATGAGACCCCTTTATCTGATCACTTCATAAATTTTAATGTTCAGCATAAATATAAAGAAAAATATTCAGGAGTAAAATTGACGTGAAATTTGAATACCGACATTGTCTGGGAGCAAAACAATGAATTTTGAAGTACTTCCATGAGTGTGTGTGTGTATGTGTGTGTGTGTCCGTCAGTAAGCGGTTAAGGTTTAAAAGGAAGAGAAACGCTTTTTTAATTTTCTTTCTCACGTTACCAAAAAAACATAGGAACGAGTAATTTTTACCTTTATCGTACACAACAATAATATAAAGAATAATATCAGCGAGTAACTTTTTTTTATATCGTTTTATCATAGAAAGAAAACGCAGACCATTAGAAGCTATAACGATTTCTGATTATATTTATCATACGTAGAACAAAACAAAACTGTCACCATTTTATTAGTTTTTATTAGTTTTATATTATTATTATTTTTATTTGTTTTTATTAGCTTTATTTCTTTCTGTTCAACCCTTAACACCAGTACACTCCCTCGGGGGTCTTCTGGTCTGCCCCGCCCGTTAGTGGCATAAGCAAATTTAGTTCAGTGTGGGCCGTGATATATGGCTCTTGCTTGACCCCTCTCGCCCCTCCTCTCTCCCCTCCCACTTACCGTGTTCCTCTTGGTCGAATCCTCTGAATTCTAAGTTTATTGAAGATCTGGGCAGCATGTGGGTAATCTTCCGTCTCTGGTTGCGTTGGTAATCGAACATAAACACCAACTCTTTCAATACTTTTGTTTTGAGTAAAAAACATGAAAAACTACCAACAGAGAATTATGCCGATTTTCTGATTATGATTTATCGTTCGTATAAGAAGACAAAACACACACATGCACACACATACAAATACGACCCCCCCCCCCCCACACACACACACACACACAACACACTCATGAGCCGCCCCATCCAAAGACATGCCGTAGCGGAGGTGTGATGGCGGTGCTTACGATAATTAGGATGAAGGTACTAACGGGCGTAATAGCGAGGCGGAGGAAGGGGGAAGGAAGGAAGGGCGAGGGTGCAGCGGATGACAGAGTGCCGAGGAGGCGGTGTTCATGGGTCCAGAGTGTGTGTGTGTGTGTGTGTGTGTGTGTGTGTGTGTGTGTGTGTGATTGGTAAGGGAGGGGAGGAGAGGAGGGGGTTAGGTTTGGTTAGGTGTGTGTGTGGGGAGGTAGGGGTTCTGTCTGTGTGTATGTGTGTCTGTGTTTGAAATAAGAAAAATGAAATAGTTAGACATAAGACAGACAGACAGACAGGCAGGGATAAATAGGGATATAAAAAAACAGATAGATAGACGAGAAAAAAAGAACGAGGACCAAAAATACAAAAAAAAAAATAGGCATATGAACAAAAACAGAGGACCTGAATAGAGAGAAACACACACACACACACACACACACACACACACACACACACACACACAGCACGGAGGACGTAGGGCAGTATAGCACGGAATAACACAACATTATTCGTAGCAACACACGGTTTATTCTGGACAGCGAACAAGCGGTAGAAAACGGAGACTAACATTACACCGAACAAGGAGGGACTAAACAAATAAAAAAGTTCAACTGGAAAATGAGAAAAAAGTTTGCCGCTCACTCATAAAAGTCTACCTGAAAATTTCCTCGGTACACACACACACACACACACACACACACACACACACACACACACACACACACACACACACACACACACACAAACGAGGAGGAAAGTGGAAGTAGGTTTAACTTTTTTTTCTTTTCTTTATCTTTTTTTTGCCCATTTGCAGGAATTTCTCTCAACGCCTCGAGCTGGAAGGAAAGAGCAGGTGTGTGTGTGTGTGTGTGTGTGTGTGTGTGTGTGTGTGTGTGTTTTTTTATTTTGGCTCTTAAGTCGAGACACACACACACACACACACACACACACACACACACACACACACCGTTCGAAAATCACGCTCCATTTAGTTTAAGTTCTTTCACCTCGAGAGTCAAGTCCAATTCACTTTCCATTTTCTTCAGACACACACACACACACACACACACACACACACACACACACACACACACACACACAGGCACCCGCACACGCACACGCTGGACACTAAATACCCTCATACCCACCCTCCCCTCCCCTCTCCCTCCCTCCCTCCTAATACAAGTATATACACGAACCTATAACTCTCCCCCTATTTACAAGACTAGCTCCTATCTGTCACCAGGAGACTAGTATCAACACAACATTAACCACTCCTAGATCTCCGGTGGCTAAGATCACGCCTAGTCATAAGAGAAAGGCGGCGATGCATGTGGAGTAGAAGGTGGAGGATGCGCTGTGGAGGACCAGGTGGGTGTGGAGCGCCAGGTGGAGGAGTGGAGAGGTGAAGTGACCCCGCCTGGCAGCGCTGTCGTGGTGCATCGCTGCGGGGACGTCTTCTGCGGGAGGGAAAAAAAAAGATGTTAGGCAAGGGATATAAGAGAATGAGAGAGGGAAAACAAAGAGAGGTTCGAGAGAGTGAGAGAGTAAGAGATGTATTAGAAAATGGATGTAAGAGTGAGTGAGAGAGAGAGAGCTAAACAAAGAGAGATTCGATAGAGAGAGAGAGAGAGAGAGAGAGAGAGAGAGAGAGAGAGAGAGGAGGGGAAAGGAATGTTAGTTAAGGGATGTAAAGGTATATTGAAGGACAGGCGAAAATCAAAGAGAGGTTCAAGAGAGAGAAAGAGTGTGTGTGTCAAATGTTTTAGCTAAGAAACATAAGGGTGTAAGGGGAGGAAAGACCAAAAACAAATGAGGTTCGAGAGAGAGAGTTAGAGAAATGTTAGCTAAGGATTATAAGGGACATAAGGAAGAAAAGACGAAAAATCAGAGCGAGAATAAGGAGAGAAAGAGAGACAGAGAGGGAGTGAGATATGTTAGCTAAGAAATATAAGCGCGTAAGGGAAGGAAAAGACGAAAAACAGAGCGAGAACCGAGAGAGAGAGAGTGAGAGCGATGTTAGCTAAGGAATATAAGACCATACGAGAGAAAATAGAGAAAACAAAGGTAGAGTCAAGACAGAGATAGACACAGAGAGAAGGGGGAAGGGAGGGAAGCCATGAAGAGAAGTGACGGTCGCAGGAGACGAAGGAGAAAGACGTAAGAGCGTGTAAGGAAGAATAAAGAGAGAGAGAGGGGGAGTCATTGGGATAGATGGAGGGAGGGAAAAAGGAACGGAGAGGGAAGGAAAGGAGGAGAGAAGTGAGAGAAGCAGTGGAGGGGAGAGAGAAAGAACGAGTGACTATGAAGAGGAATGGAGCAAACGAGAGAGGGAAATGGAAGAGAAGAGGAGAGAAGGGAGATAAAATGAGAGAGTTGAAAGGGAGAGAAATGAAGCCAGGTTGAAAGGTAAGAGAGAGAGAGAGAGAGAGAGAGAGAGAGAGAGAGAGAGAGAGAGAGAGAGAGAGAGAGAGAGAGAGAGAGAGAGAGAGAGAGAGCAGAGAGCAGAGAGCATAGGAAAGGTACATCATATGGAAGAGAAAAGAGAAACAGTGAAGGAAAAAGTACGGAGCAAAATAGGAAAGTAAGAGAAATAACAGGAGAGAGGAGGAGAAAGAGGAATCATGGAGAGGTATAAGAAGACAAATAGAAAGAAGAGGAAAGAAAGAGAGGATAAAGAGGAGAGAAAATCAGCCCCATTGAAAGATATAAGGCTAACGAGAACGGGAGAAAGGAGAGAAGGTAATTGAACGAAGGAGATAAACGAACATTGACGGGGAGAGAGGAAGAGAGATCGTAAGGAGCGTGAACAGGAAGAGGTTGCTGACGGCGGGGAGTGGCTGAAGCAGAGAGGTAAGAGGAAAAAGCGAGTAAATGGAGCGAGAAAGAATCTGTAGGAACGTTGAATCGGATGGCTCATAAACGTTGTCAGTAAGAGTAACGTTAAGGAGATGATTGAGGAAAGTGGAGGAAGGGGAGACGTAAAAAGAGAGTACTATGGATAAATTTCAAGGTTAAGGAGAACAGGGAAAAGCTGAAACGGTAAACATAAGACTTTGATGTGGAGACGAAGGGCCATATTCTTCAACAAGGGGATAATAGAGGAAAGGTGGACGAAGGAGAGACGAAAAAGGAGAGAAAGTACTGTGGATAAATTTCAAGGTTAAGGAGAACAGGGAAAAGCTGAAACCGTATACACAAGACTTTGATGTGGAGACAAAGGGTCATATTCTTCAACAAGGGGATAAAAGAGGAAAGTGGACGAAGGGGAGACGTAATAGGAAAGAAAGTACTGTGGATAAATTTCAAGGTTAAGGAGAACAAGGAAAAGCTGAAACGGTATACACAAAACTTTGATGTGGAGACAAAGGGGCCATATTCTTCAACATTTCGGCCCCCAAAGACACACATTTGACGTGGCTTTCGTGGGTTTCGTAAGCTTTTCAGTACTTAGTTTGATGACCTTGGTGGTAGTTTGACAAGGCTTCTGTATCATGAATGGGAGAAAAAGACTCGTGAGAACCCGTTTCATCTCCTTTTTGGTCTTGGAAAATAGTTGATGCGAAAGGTGAAAGCGTCTCAGAATACCAACCAAACGCCTATCCAATAAAGGGGCTATTTCACTGGACAAATTTTCCGTAGATCTTCAGTCAAACCACGATTTCCGCTGGCGTGGTTCTCAGATTTCCGTGGTTATCTGACGTGTCCACGATCTTCCAAGGCTACGGTAGATTTCACCTAAGGACGACGGTATTACTCACCATCATCATCATCAACAGCAATAACAATAAACAAATGAGAACCACGCTAGCGAAAATCGTGGTTTGACTGAAGATCCACGGAAAATTTGCCCAGTGTAATAACCCCTTAAGTTCTCTATTCCTAGGCCATTTCTTTGACGCCGGGAAAACTCTCTCCCTCCCAGCTTCCCTAAAGAGTCCAGCGCGTGTCCAGCCTTCCCTCAAAGTACCTCGTGTCCCTTTACCAATGATTAGCGTCCCGAGAGATATCTCCGAAGTTGATCCGACCCCCCCGAAGGATGCCCGGGCCCATGTTCTCCCTGTCCAGGCTATCGACCTTCCTCCGCTCTCTCCCGGTTACTGAGATGAAGTTCAACAATTAAGCTGTCTCTCTCTCTCTCTCTCTCTCTCTCTCTCTCTCTCTCTCTCTCTCTCTCTCTCGCTCTCGCTCTCGCTCTCTCGCTCTCTTTCTTTCAGTGTTTGGTGAGAAATTGAGTAAGTTGAGTGATTGAGAGCGGCCGCCGGAAGTCAGTTTGGGCCACTTTTGAGAGAGAGAGAGAGAGAGAGAGAGAGAGAGAGAGAGAGAGAGAGAGAGAGAGAGAGAGAGAGAGAGAGAGTGGCTTTAAACTTTTCGATACAGAGTCTTGAGCGTTCATTCAAGATCTCTCTTTCATCCTTGTTACATAAGGAGAGAGAGAGAGAGAGAGAGAGAGAGAGAGAGAGAGAGAGAGAGAGAGAGAGAGAGAGAGAGAGAGAGAGAGAGAGAGAGAGAGAGAAAGGAGGGGTGAAGTGTCCAAAACATACAACAGCTCTACACTTTAAAACAAAGACAAAAAAAAGAAAAAAAAAGAAAACGAAAAATCTTTCAAAAAAAAATTCTTCTCCACCTCGAGCAGAACGAGACTACTATTACTCTTGTTGTCGTTGTTGTTGTTGTTGTTGTTGTTGTTGTTGTTGTTGTTGTTGCATCTCGTCCTTAATCGTAGTGCGTTCCCGGGTTTCCTTTACGTTCGTACGTTCACTAATTTGGCCACTCTGGGCGAGGAATACAATAGTCCTTCCCTTCACGCTCTCCTTCCTCTCCCTTCCGCTTACCTTCCCTTGCCTTCCTTCTTCCCTACCGCTGTGTCTATTCCTTCAAACTCCGCCTCCCTTCCCTCCTTCTCTTCTTTCCCTCCCTACCGCTGTTTCCCTTCCTTCATCCTCTGCCTCCCTTCCTTCCTCCTTCTCTTCTTTCCCTCCCTACCGCTGCTTCCCTTCCTTCAAACTCTGCCTCCCTTCCCTCCTCCTTCTCTTCTTTCCCTCCCTACCGCTGCTTCCCTTCCTTCAAACTCCGCCTCCCTTCCCTCCTCCTTCTCTTCTTTCCCGCCCTACCGCTGCTTCCCTATCTTCATCCTCTGCCTCCCTTCCCTCTCTTTCTTTTCTCCCTTACCTTCCTTCTTCTTTCCGTTTCTTCCTCCCTACCGTTCTTTCCCTTACACTTCAAGTTCTTCATCATATTCACAAGCCTTCCTCCCTTCCTCGCTTCTCTTTACAAACTCCTCCTCTCCTTCCTTTCCTTCCTCCTTTCCTTCTTACATTCCTCTCGCCCTTTCGTCCTTCTTCGCCTACCCCAGACTCTCCCTTCCTCAATTCTCTCAACATATTCCTCCTCTCATCCCTATATATATGCTCTCTCCTTTTCCTTCTCATATTCCTCCCTTCCTCTCACCATCCCTCACATTTCTACCTCCCTTTCGTCTGCACCAGCCTCCTCCTCTTCTGTTCACGTTCCTCCTCTTATTCCTTTCCTCCTTCCCTTCTCTCTTTATTGACCTCCCTCCTTCTTATCCTCTCATTCCCTCCTCTCCACCAGCCTCCCTCGCCCTCCATTCTCTCTACATATTCCTGCTCACTTTCCTCCCTCTCTGCCTCCTTCACCTATCCACCTTCCTTTCGCCTTCCCAAACCACTCCCTCTCCCTTCTCGTCACGTGTAGTCCATTAAGGGCGTTAGCGGCAGCACAGGTGGGAGGGTCTACAGGTATACAAGGTGAAGGTGCCCGACGTGCTCAAAGGCGTACCTGCTATTTTTTTTTTTTTCCCTCGATTTTACCTTCTTTTTTCGGTCGGTCCTTTTGCGGTTCACAGTTTCACGGGTTATGGTGTGTTTTTTTTTTTTGCGTTTTCTTTTTGTTTGCGTTTTATTTTTTTATTTTTTTTTTTGAGCGGGGTCTGGTTTGGAGATGTGGTTGGTGGTATGTGATTTCTTTCTTTTTTCTTTTTCTTTTTTTTGAGGCGTTTCTGTGGTGCTGTCGATCATTATTTTTTCTTTTTCAGGTGATTTTGTGTGTGTGTGTGTGTGTGTGTGTGTGTGTGTGTGTGTGTGTGTGTGTGTGTGTGTGTGTGTTTGAGTCTTTTTTTTTCTTAGGATTCTGGTCTATATTAGGCTTGGTTAAGGTATCACTTTTTCATCTGTTTTCTTATTTTTCTCGTATTCTTATTCCCATTACTTTTATTTTTCTTAAGTGATTTTTTTGAGTGTATAGACTATTTTACATTCGTTTAGGTACTTTTCATTTGTGTGTGTGTGTGTATTTTTGAGTTTTTTTCTTAGGATTCTTGTCTATATTTGGTTTGGTTTAGGTAGCACATTTTCATCTGTTCTCTTATTTCTTCGTTTTCTTCTTCCCTTTACTTTATTTTTCTTAGGTGATTTTTTTTTTGCGTGTATAAACTATTTACATTCGTTTAGGTATTTTTCATCTTCCCTCCTATTTTTTTTGTATTCTTCTCTTTACTCTATATCCCTTATTTTACCTTTCTTTTCGCCCATTCCCTGTATTTTTCAGCGTATGTTTACTGTGTTGAGATATATTTTCCTTAGTTTGGGCAATTTTTCATATTTTCTCTTACCTTCCTTTTTTTCCTTTATTTTCCTGAGTTTCCCGTATTTCACCTTTAATATCAGCATGTTACACGTATTTTTAGGGTTCTGGTATATATTTTCCACAGTTTAGTAAATTTTTCATCCTTTCTCATATTTTCCACGTTTTCTTTTCTTTATTTTTCCTGGATCTCCCTTCTTTTACCTCTATTGTTAGCTTGGTACACGTATTCAATTTTGTTTTCTTTACTTGCCGTTTTCTTTTCGCTTATCGCCTCGTCATATGCATAAAGCGATGACGCGAGCCAAGCCGAAAGTCATATGAAGAATTATTCGAGTTATGTAAAAAGGTGCTGGAGGCGCGAGGATTCAATTAGGGAAGAATGGCTTTTACCTGGGCTTTGCTGGGATCTGGAGAGGAGGCTTTGCTCTCCCTCTCACTCTCCCTCTCTCACTCTCTCTGTGCGTTTTCGTCCTTTTGTGCAGTGTTGCTTTAAGTTTAAGTAATAGTTTTTATCTATAGTATTTTGTTCTTTCGTACACTGTTCCTGTAAAATTGTAAAGCCCCCAAGATAACTACTACTACTACTGCTACTACTACTACTACTACTACTACTACTACTACTACTACTACTACTACTACTACTACTACTATTACTACTACTACAATACTATTATCCTCTTGCACCACCACCACAACCAATATCATTACCCCCAACATCTACCACATCACCACCACCACCACCACTACACCATCCCCAACACCACCACCACCTACCGTCCACAATAAACACGGTGGCCGAGGCGGGGGAGACGGTGTCGGGCTGGCAGGTGTAGTTCCCCGCGTCCTCCGGTGCCACGCGAACCACCGACAGCTTGGAAGAGAGCAGCCGCCCCGCCTTCTCTGTGTGAATGCTGACGCCCCCTCGCCCGCCTGTTATTGTCACCTTGGTCTTGTTGTGCGTCCACTCCACCTGTAGGGGAGAGAGGAAGATGTTGCTGTGTTGAAGTGTTACAAGTTGATGTTCTTGAGAGCTAAGGATAGTCGGCCCCTTTCTCTTTGTAGCACAGGCAAATTTTTTTAAGGTGGCTACCGTGATATGGGTGTGTATGGAGGTGTTTTGAGTGATATGAACGTATGTGATGTTTAGTTGGTTGATGTGAATGTACGAGAAGCGCAGTGATGGTCGGCCCCCTCATGTTGGTGGCACGGGGGGATTAGTTTTTATGGTGCTGCCGTGATATGGATGTCCATGGAGGTGGTGTGAGTGATTTGAACGAAACGAGCGAGTTTTATTTATTAGTAGTTGCCGTGATATGAATACTGATGGAAATATTTGATTGCTAAGAACGTACGTTAAATTCAGTTTGTTGATGTGAACGTACCTAGTAACCTCTAAACTATAATGTACCATATAGAGTCTTTATTACCTGGTGCCGAAGATGTCTCAAGTCACCTAGCTTATACATTACTGGTGTGTTTGCTTCCTTTTACATAATCGTGCGATGTAGACGACAACATTCATAGTCACATTTACTACGCAGAGAAAACAAATTCTTTTCCCATCATCGGGCATTAGACGAAAGAATAAAAGTCTTGTTAAAGTTACGTAACGAGAAGTCGCCAAATGACATAAAACTCCAATTACCAGCCCGTAAAAGCCCTCCATTAGAAACAGGAGCGTCTTCAAAACTCAATTTCGTAGTTTTCTGAGTTATTTCCTTTTTTTCCTCTGCGCTTGATGAAAAAAACGAATAGAATCTTGGGAACGAAGCATAGACGGTGGGAACTGACTGTATAATATTTCCCATCAAAGGCGTGGAAGTTACCGTACTCGCTCCATTTTTCCTTCTCTTTCCAGCGAAGTTGAAGAGAAGAAAAAGTAGACGGAGACATTTTTATGGGAGTGACCTACAGCATCGTATGAACAGTCGTCGTTATCTCGTGGTAATATATTTCAGTCTCTCGTCTTCATTTTTTTCGTTATTTTGATTTAGTTTTATCCTGCTATTGTCGCTATACCGACCATGAAATCCAGTAATCTATCAATACAGTAGACATTGTGGGTGGACGGTTCTTATGAGGGCGAGAGATATGCTGTGAGGGGCGGATGGTTGGTTGGCTCGGGGTGGACTGATGCTGGACGAGACATAATGGACAGCGGTGCACATAAGAAAAGGGATCTTAGATATAAAATTATAATATGTGTTCTGCCCACGTTGTTGCTCCAGGAAAAATATGGCCGAAAATGGAGAAGTAAGCGAATTGTAGTGAATATACGGCATCATATTGGTGGTTCAGTACACTCGCAAAGAAAGACGCAACAAATATAGAAGTTTAGAAAGATTATAAACGAGAGGAGTGGAAATATGACCCAAAAAGGATACATAAGCGAATTGTAGTGAAAATAAAGCATCATATTGGTGGTTCAGTAAACTAGCAAAGAAAAACGCAACAAATATAGAAGTTTAGAAAGTTTAGATACGGGAGGAGTGAAAATATGGCCCAAAAAGGATACATAAGCGAATTTTAGTGAATATAAAGCATGATATTGGTGGTTCAGTAAACTAGCAAAGAAAAACGCAACAAATATAGAAGTTTAGAAAGTTTAGGTACGGGAGAAGAAGTGAAAATATGGCCCGGAGAGGATACATAAACGAATTGTAGTGAATATAAAGCATGATATTGGTGGTTCAGTAAACTAGCAAAGAAAAACGCAACAAATATAGAAGTTTAGAAAGTTTAGATACGGGAGAAGAAGTGAAAATATGGCCCGGAGAGGATACATAAACGAATTTTAGTGAATATAAAGCATGATATCGGTGGCTCAGTAAACTAGCAAAGAAAAACGCAACAAATATAGAAGTTTAGAAAGTTTAAATACGCTATAAAGAGTGAAAATATGACCCAAAATGGATACATAAGCGAATGGTAGTGAATATAGAGGATCATATATGTGGTTCAGGATCATATGTGTGGTTCAGTAAAGAAAAACGCAACAAATGTAAAAGTTTGAAAAGTTTAGATCCAGAAGGAAACTCGTAACCGTTTAGGATGGGGCAGCCTTTTCAGTATCTACAGTGAGGGAGGGCGGCATCAAATGAAGGTTGAAATGATCTACCCCAAGTTATCCCTTTTTTCACTTTATTTTCCATCTGGGAGAGACGCAGGGAATAGGGGAAGATGTTGAGGGTTTCTTACGGGATCGCTAACTCGGAGCACTGCATGAATCCTCTTAAGTTTAGCTCGTTTGCCATTTATTTCTTTTTCACTTAATTTTCCATCGAGGAGAGACGCAGCGAAGAGGGAAATATGCTGAGGCTTTCTTACGGGGGCGCCAACTCGGACCACTGCTTGAATACCCTCTAAGTTAAGCTCGTTTGCTATTTTTCGTCTCACACCCAAGATGGAAGTTTGATTAGGACGGGGGAGAGGAAAAGACGTAATGGCCACAGGCGGTGTTATCTTGAGGGAAGGGCCAGACCACCTCGGCTAAATATTCATACCTTCAAGAGTTTTCCGCGTGCCTCGAGATGGAAGGGAAGTCAGGGTGGAAGAGAGGGATGGAGGAGAGACTAAAAATAAGAGTAAAACTGAATGATCTACTCTTTCTTCGACCTGATCATTTAGTATTGGAAAAGAAAGCAGGGAAGGGTATTGCATTAGAGATAAGGATAGCTATCTAAAGAATAAGAAAAACTGTATAATCAACTCTTTCTTCGACCTGATCATTTAGTAGAGGAAAAGACAGCAGGAAAGGGTATTGCATTAGAGATAAGAATGACTAAAGAATAAGAAAAACTGAATGATCTACTTTTACCTCGGCTAGATCATTTAGTACAGAAAGAGAAAGCAGGAGAGAGATAAGGGAAACTAAAGACTGAGAAAAAACTGAGTAACCCACTTTTAGGTTGGCTTAAACATTTAGTATAAGAAAAGAAACCCGGAAAAAAATGTTGCCTTAAAGATAAACAAAATCTACATAGTTTACTTATGGACTGAACCGTTCATAGAGAAGAGAAAACATGAAGAAGTGACTATCTTAAAAATACGAGTATATGAACGTTCGTTTGCCTTAGACTGAACATAAACAGACATCAAGGACAGAAAGTAAGCTTACACGACGCTGAATGTCAAGAAAGAAAGAAAAACAAGAAAATTCAACTTGTTCTTGGTTTGAAAGTCGAGCGAAGAAAAAGTTGAGCTACTTTTACTACAACTACTACTACTACTACTACGTCTACTACTACTACCACTCCCACTACTACCACTATTACTACTACTATTACTACTATTACTACTACTACCACCATCACCTTCCACTCAACAACTTGGAAAAATAGACAGAAAAAGACATCCCTCGGAGCCCCGCAGCCCACAACAGTTAGATCAGAGGAAACTGATGGTAATCCAATTGGTGGGGTCCTTCGTGTGTGTTCGGGAGATAGTTTTCCCTTCTCCCCCTCTACCGCAAGTCAAGAGATCAAGTGGAGGTGAACGCTGGGCCAAGGATAATTTTTTTTTTTTTACCGATAACGTCCACATTTTTTCTCCATTTTGATGTACAATGAAAGTAATATTTTTTTTTTTACACAATTAGACGTAAAAGTGCGACCGAGGACAAGTTTTTTCCACTGATACATTCACTTTCTTTTCCATTTTGACACGATGAAACTTATTTACTATTTTCACCACCCATAACATTCACATTTTTTTCTCCATTTTGACGTACAATGGAAATGCTGTCGTGATTTTTTTTTCCCTGGTGACGTGAACGGTGGATCGAGGATAAGCTTTTTTTCCACCAATAACATTCGCTTTTTTTTTCTCCAGTTTGACGCTCAATGAAAAATAAATACTGTAGTTTTTTCCCCACAAGTCGGCGTGAAGGAAATAAGTTTTTTTCCCACCCAAAACATTCATACTTTCTTTCTCTTCTGACGTCCAGTGAAAATGAAATCGTAGTTTTTTTCCCCACGAGTCTACGTGAAGGAAATAAGTTTTTTTTTCCCACCCAAAGCATTCGTACTTTCTATCTCTTCTGACGTCCAGTGAAAATGAAATCGTAGTTTTTTCCCCACGAGTCTACGTGAAGGAAATAAGTTTTTTTTTTCCCACCCAAAGCATTCGTACTTTCTATCTCTTCTGACGTCCAGTGAAAATGACATGGTAGTTTTTTCCCCTCGTAATATCATTGGTCAAAGAATAATAATATCACAGTCTAGGTATGGCGTAAAGTAATAATATTGGCATTTCTCTCACATATCATTAGTATGAATAATAATGATAATAGATTGGCAGGATGTTATGTCACAAAGGCGTCGGTGTTTTCAATAGATCGCAGGTAAAGGTTCGGTATAATCTGGCAGCTTATTTATACCTTTGTTATTTCTTCTTTCAAATTTCATTGTTTAAGAGGTGTTGGTATTTCAATATATCACTGGTAAAGTTACTGAGATTTGGTGTTAATATGTCGTTGAAAGTATTTATTGTTGAAGAATTTGTTTATTTCATGAATTTGTTGTTAACGTATTTTTTGTTATTTTGTTGATTTTTTGTTATTTTTTTCACTTATCATTGTTAAAGAGACGTTTGTACTTTTCACATATCACAAGTTAAAGTTCCTGTGATCTGGCAGCTCAGTTACGTCGTTAAGTAATGCCATTGTTATTTTTTTTCCATTCGTCATCGCCCAAAAGTATTCATAATTCCATCCATTGCCAAAAAATATCAATTATTCTCTTAGATCCCGAGCGAGCCGCCGATAAACCAGTTAGGGAACGGTTGCTTTTCTTTCCATTCGCCGCTTCTCTCTCTCCCTTCACCGCTTCACAAGTCGGGGAAAGCGTCGGTCATTGAAATGCGTCTGTCCTCGCGTGTAGCAAAAGTTTGGTGTAATTTTTTTTCAAGTTTGACTCCAAAAAACTTTACGCGGTTCATTTCCATTTCTCTCGATTTCCCTTTCTTCTTTTTTCGTTTTGTATTTTTCGTCGTCGTCGTTGTCCTCCTCTGTCTCCTCCTTCTCCTGTCTCTCTCCCAATGTATTTTTCACCCTTCCTTACTTCGTTTCCATTTCTCTCTTTTCCTTCCATTCTTTTTCTTTCTACTTTACATTCCGCTTTCTTTTTCTACTTTACTTTAAGCATAATCCTTTCTTTCCTTACTCCCTTTCCATTCATCCTTATTTTCTTCCTTCCTTTTTATTTCTTCTCTATATTCCATTTTCTTTGTATATTTTTCTGTATACATCGTCCTTTCTCCACGCTCCATTTCCTTATCTTTATCCTCCTACTCTTCTTCCTTCTCCACCTACTCATCTGGTGCCTCCTCTTTTTCTTCCTTCTTCGCCTCCCCGTCCTCGTCCTCAATTTAATCCATATCCTCCCTTTTCGTTCCCTACTTCCTCCTTCATCACCTCCTTTTCCTCTTCCTCCTTTTCATTGTAATTCCTATCTTCCCCCTTTGTCTTCTACTTCCCCCTTCATCACCTCCTTTTCCTCTTCCTCCTTTTCATTGTAATTCATATCATCCCCCTTCGTCTTCTACTTCCCCCTTCATCACCTCCTTTTCCTCTTCCTCCTCTTCATTGTAATTCATATCATCCTCCTTGGTCTTCTACTTCCCCCTTCATCACCTTCTTTTCCTCTTTCTCTTCCTCATTCGTCTTCTACTTCCTTCGTCACCACCTCCATTTCCTCTTCCCCCTCCTACTTCTTCCAGCTATCTGTCTCCCATTTCCTTCCCCCTTCTCCGTCTCCATGTCTTTCCCGCCAGCTGCCTCTCTCAGCGGGTGGCGATGACACTAGAAACATATGAGGAAGGGACAGCAGTTATTAGATCAGCGCAAAATATGACCTTTTGATGCCTCTCGGTCTCGTATGGGAGCGAGGGCGAAGAGGCTGACTGTTCACCCGATATTTGCCTACGACGCGTTAGTGGTAGGGGAAGAGAGGAGCCTTCAGGACCATAGAGTCGATGGCTGCGTGAAATGTGAGAGGGACGCCTGGCCTGGAGCGTATATTCCCGGCGCCTGGAAGAGGGTCTGTAGGGGTGAAAGTGTGCTGAAGAGCGTGATGGTTAGGAATAAGAAAGGGCTTGGTGCTGGGGAGGGCCGAAATAGGCGAGGAAAGTCAATTATTTTGCCTGGCGTTGCGGTGAATGGCGGTAAGATGTGATATTAAAAGATAACATGTGTGTCGTTTTATATATGTGAGAGATGAGAGCAAGGGAAAAAAGAAGGTACGAAGCTAGTGTCGAAAAAGAGGCGGTAATAACTCCATTGTTCAGCCTTGTGTTTGTAGAATATTTGGAAAAGATGTGAAAAAGTTAGCAGGTGTTTCGTTTTCTATATATTTGAAAAAATGAAAGCAGAGAAAGAGAGGAGATACGACGTTAGGTAGTGTAGAAAGTCGATGATTTAGCCTTGTTTTGTTGATTATTTGGAAAAGATGTGAGATATGAAAAGCTATCATGTGTTACGTTTTATATATATGAGAAATGAGAGCCGGAGAAGGAAAGGAGTTACGAAAAAGGTAGAGGAAAGTCGACGGTTTGGCGTGCTATTGTGGTCTGTTTGGAGGAAAGAGCAAGAAAGGAAAAGCTACCACCAAGTATTCCGTCTATTTATAATGAAAAATGAGGCATATCCGCAGCGGGAAATACCTGGCAGGTGTGAGGCATTACCGCAGAATGGGTACGTAGTGAGAGAGGTAAAAGATATGAGAGAAAAAAAGTCTGGAGTTTCTGAGTTATGGCTAAAATAATAATGATGGGTGGAGAGAAACTTGTGCGAGGCTGGCAGCGTGGGAGGCGGAGGAGCGAGAGACGAAGGATATTAAAAGAGGGGAAGAGGCGCGTGTTTTGAGTTATAAGGGAAGCGAGAATGATGAGTAGCGGGGAAGTAGCTGGCGGGAGGAGTAATGGAAGGCGGCGGGAGTCAGCGCGGGGAGGCAGGTGGTGTTGATGAATGCCGTACACAGCGCAGGTGGTGACCCAGGTGGCCAGGACGACCGCCGATCTCAGGGGAGGAGCGAGGCGGAGAAAAGAGGACGTGAAAGAATAAACAAAAGAAATGCGAAAGAATGGCGTCGGGCAGACATTGAGGGATATTGAAGAAGGACGCAACCAAGCCACTGCAACCCAACTCAACCAACTGAAACAAACCCTGAGTCAACCAAGAGGAAAGGGGAAACCAAAAAAAGAAAAGAACCGGTGGAAGAGGAAACAAAGATGGGAAGAATAGCGTTGGGCAGACACTGAAGGATATTGAAGACAAACCTAACCAAGCCAACCCAACCCAATTTAACCGAACTCAACCCAACTGAAACCAAGCCTCAACCACCCAAGAGGAAAGAGGAAACTAAAGAAATGCGAAAGAATAGCATCGGACAGAGATATTGAAGATGGCCCCATCCAAGCTAACCCAGCCCAACCCAACCCAACCCAACTGAAACCAAGCCTGCCCCAGCCCAACCCAACCAGACCAATCCGAACAAACCTAACCAAGCCTATCCTATCGCAACCCAAAGCTAACCTAATCTCATCCACCCAAACTAAACCGAACCAACACAAACTAAACCAAATCAACCCTGGATGACGTAACCGAATACCAATCAGCATGGGACGCATGTGTAAGACTTTAACGAACAAGACAAAAACAAAAACAACGACGTATGGAAGTAGTGTTATGGCGGGACAGGAGACGGAAGAATAAAAGGAGGAGAAAGAGGATATGAATGAGGAGGAAAGGATGGGGAAAGGAAAGAGATAAGAAGGAGTAGGACAAAATGTAAGGAAAGGGAAAAGAGAAAGGGAACAGGAGAAAGGGCAGAAGGAGGAGGCGTAGGAGGAGATAAAGAAGTACGGACTGAGTGAAAGTATACAAGGTGGAGCAAGTAATTCCCGTGTGAGAAGCATTAAAACAACACGGACCCTTTGAGCGCCGAGAGTCTGTTAGCAAAGGTATGAGAGTGGATCAGGGACGTACAGGTGTCAGGACGTTCCCCCAGGTAGAGAGGCAGATAGGTAGACTCACTGTGCTAAGAGCGTTGGGGTGAAGGTGAGCCACGCAGGTGAGGACGAGGGTAGAGCCGCTCTTGATAAACAGTTCCTTGGGTCCCGGAATCCTCGCTGCAGGAACTGTGGGGGGAGAAAAAAGAGAAGCAATATAAGAGGAAAACGCTATGAAACCTTTGCTGGGCGGAAGAGAGAAAGGAGAAAAAAGGGGAAAAAATATACAGCGCTAAAAGACATCTAGATAGACCGTTATAAGACCAATATGAGACGGAAAACAGCACGAAACCTTTGCTGGGCGGGAAAGAGAAAGGATAAAAAAGAAACAGGACAGAAGATTGTGAGGGAGAAAAAATGGAAAGGAGAAATATATACACGAGTGAAATACGTTATGAATGATTGTGATAAAGAAAGAAAAGGTAGAATGACCAATGTAAGACGGTAACAAGCCATGAAAACAATTACTGAGTGTGAAAGAGAAGCGAGGAGAAAATATACAGGACCAAAATTTGTGAAGGGAAAAAAGAGGAAAGGATAGAAAATATATACAGCACCGATAAACATAACGAAAGAAAGTGTTGGGAAAAGAAAATGAAGATGACTATTATAATACCGCGAGTAATCCTGTACCAATAAAAATAAAAGGGAAAGAAAATAAAAATCAAGAAAGTTAAAGGAACAGAAAAAATATAGATTGCGCCGGAATGTGATACAAAAAACGTTATGGGAAAAAGTAAAAAAAAAGTCAAATAAGAAAATAAAAATGATAAATTCAACATAAAACAAACACAGCAGTAAACTAATCCCTCCTATTTTTTTATGCTTCGAAACATTGCTGCATAAACTGAGCAAAACTAAATAAAAAAGAGAGAAAAGAAGACAAAAATAAATACAATAATAGAAAATACAAATGCGAATGAAAGAAAAAGAAGTAAACAGAAATTTTATAGAGATGAAAGGCAGAAACATAATATCAAAAGCTCACTATGAACGATAAAACGCAAGTAGACCCATCCACCATTCTCTTTTAAGTTTCTTTTTTTATCCTTATTTTTTGGGGTAGTGGTGTTGGTGGTGGTTGAGGGGAAAGAATAATGATCCCGTTTTTATTTGAATTTTAGAATGTTTTTTTTTTTTTCTCTCTTTAGGGCTGTTTCCGTTTTTATGTTCCAGTGACTATCTTTATCTTTTCTCCGTTATTCTTTTATCCTATAGTATCAGTATCAGTTTCTCTCTCTCTCTCTCTCTCTCTCTCTCTCTCTCTCTCTCTCTCTCTCTCTCTCTCTCTCTCTCTCTCTCTCTCTCTCTCTCTCTCTCTCTCTCTCTCTCTCTCTCTCTCTCTCTCTCTCTCTCTCTCTCTCTCTCTCTCTCTCTCTCTCTCTCTCTCTCTCTCTCTCTCTCTCTCTCTCTCTCTCTTCTTCTCTCCTCTTTCATCCTCATACGTATCTTTTATCTGCTCTTCTAATTCCATATCTCTCTCGCAGTCATTCGGTATTTCTCTCTCATTGTGCACTTTATCCGCTTCCACTTTCTCTTTCCCCTTTTCCTAGTTTCTGTACTCATTCTCTTCATTCTTATCCTTTCACCTTCATCCCCCTCTCCTCGTTCTCATCCTCTTTTTACTCTTTTTATTCCTCCGCCTTCTGTTCCCCTTTCTCCTTCCCTTCTACGTTTTGTCTCCATTTTTTTTTATCCTCTCTACTTTCTCTCCCTTTCCTCCTCCTCCTCCTTTTTCTCCTCTTCCTATTTCTTCTCTTCCTGTTGCCTAATGAGCAAGCGTGACCATCAAAATAACGCCAGAAACCTCGGTGATGAGTCAAGTCCAGGTGAAAAATTTTACCTACAAAACATTATTATTTGAGATTGACGACTGCGTGGAGAGTGGAGTGTGAGGAGAGTTTTGCTGTGTGTGTGTGTGTGCGTGTGTGTGTGTGTGTGTGTGTGTGTGTGTGTGTGTGTGT